>NC_090655.1:202577153-202877153 GCF_040937935.1 Hyperolius riggenbachi
ACAGTGTTCGCCACTGTTCGGGTTCGCCCGGATTTTGGGCTGTTCGAGTTCGGTTCGGACTCCGCCGGACACCTCGTGGTGTTCGACCATGCGTTCGGCCATGCGGTCGAACGCATGTTCGGCCTGACAGCGCATGGCCGAACGTTCCCCGAACGTTCGGCTCGCGCTGTGATCGGCTGAGCGGGTCACGTGGTTCAGGCTCGAACACGCGGCTCGCACTGCGATTGGCCGAGCGGGTCACGTGGTTCGGGTAAATAAATACCCGAACCGCGTCATTTCTCCGCCACTTGAAGTTGGGTTTAGCTTTGGGTAGGCAGGCAGGTTAGACTCTCTCACCAGCTAGGCTAGCCAGGGCCCCCCCAGCCTCCTAGTCATACTACTGTAGTGCCAGTCAGCGTGCTTGTACTGCTGGGATCAGTAGTACTTCCGCCACCAGTATATAGCATTGTCTATTTGCCACTGTACTGCCAGTCAGCGTGTACTTCTGGGATCAGTAGTACTTCCGCCACCAGTATATAGCATTGTCTATTGCCACTGTACTGCCAGTCAGCGTGTACTTCTGGGATCAGTAGTACTTCCGCCACCAGTATATAGCATTGTCTATTGCCACTGTACTGCCAGTCAGCGTGTACTGCTGGGATCAGTAGTACTTCCGTCCGTCACCAGTGTATAGCATACTATATAGCATTGTCTTATTGCCACTGTATTGCCACAGTCAGCGTGTACTGCTGGGATCAGTAGTACTTCCGTCCGTCACCAGTATATACTATATAGCATTGTCTAATTGCCACTGTACTGCCACAGTCAGCGTGTACTGCTGGGATCAGTAGTACTTCCGTCCGTCACCAGTGTATAACATACTATATAGCATTGTCTTATTGCCACTGTACTGCCACAGTCAGCGTGTACTGCTGGGATCAGTAGTACTTCCGTCCGTCACCAGTATATAGCATACTATATAGCATTGTCTTATTGCCACTGTACTGCCACAGTCAGCGTGTACTGCTGGGATCAGTAGTACTTCTGTCCGTCACCAGTTTATAACATACTATATAGCATTGTCTTATTGCCACTGTACTGCCAGTCAGTGTGCGTGTACTGCTGGGATCAGTACAACCATAATGAAGAAATCCAGTGAAAGAGGGAGGGGCAAGGGAAGAGGTGTTTTCCCTGACGGTTCACGTAGAGGCCGCAGTGGAGCACCTAAGAAAACCCACTCAATACCACCCATGTGTGCCAGACAAACAACCCTCACTGATCCACAAGAGCAGGACCGGATAATGAATTGGTTGACCTCTCAAGCGTCCAGCAGCGGGTTAAGCAGCAGCAGCACCAGCACATCCTTGTCACGCACGAGGTCCTCTGCCAGTTACAAGGAGCAAGTGGGCACAAAGGTGACACAACCAGCAGCTACACCATGCACACAATGTCCAAATAACCAGTCCGAACAATTAATTCCGGACACAATGGGCTCTTCGGAGGAGCTATTCCCACTCCTACCCCCACAAGCAATGGAACAGCCAGAAATGTTGTGCCCGGATTCACAACCATTGTGCGAGGAAACTGCACCACGCACTGAAATGCAAGGCGAGGGGGGGGCGTGGCCGGCCGGCGATGTGAGTGCACGCATCTCGAAAAGCTCCCGTCTTGATCCTTCTAATTTGATCCTGTACAGCGGCAACCTAAACTGACTTTCTGCACCTACTGAGCGGCATTGCATAGGGGAAGAGGTCAGGATCCTACTGGTGGCATTTTTGAATCTCCGGAGACAGCCATGCCAAGAGCGGAGGGCAAGGAGGAGAAAGGCCTAGCAGATGCGGGGAAGAAACAAGATGGCGCCGCCGCGGACTCCAGGCAGACGCGCTCTCGCAAGCTCGGACAGCAGCCGGAAGATGTAGCAGCCCGCTTGGAGAAATATGCCCATAAAGACAGCAAAACGGTGAGAGGGAATGTTATCTCTGCTGAGGACCAGCAAAGGGCTGATTGGGAGTTAACCGAGGGCGATCAGGCAGTGGGGGAAGGCCCAAGCACAGATACCGCAGATGGGATGTGGGAAACTGCTTCTGAAGCAGAAGTACCTGCTGCGGGGGAAGTAAATATGCTGTCTGATGATCCATCTGAATCAGATGAAAAGAAGGAGCCTTCTCTTAGTGAGATTCTGGCGGCTATACAAACATGCAATGCGGCCATAGTCTCCCTCTCCCAGCAAACGGGTGGCATAAAGGAGGAGTTGGGGCTGCTAAGACAAGACATGTCGAAGGTCAGAGAGAGAACCACCGCTCTAGAAAAACGAGTCACCGACATTGAAGACACTATAGCCCCAGCAGTAAGGGACTTGCGGAGGGTCATTAAACACGCTATAGCTAACACCGACAAGTCTGATGATATGGAAAACAGGCTCCGTAGAAATAACGTCCGCATAGTAGGACTTCCAGAGAAGGTGGAGAAATTGAATCCTACGGAATGTATTGAAAATTGGCTTATTGAAGTGTTTGGAGCGGAGTCGTTCTCTAAGCTATATGCTATTGAAAGGGCCCATAGGGTCCCTGCTCGTTCTCCTAAACCTGGTGCTCCTCCTAGACCGATTCTGGCCAAATTACTTCATTATCAAGATCGAGAGGCTATTTTAAGGCAGGCAAGATTGAAAGGAAATATACTATACGGGGATCATAAGATATCGTTTTACCCGGATTTCTCAGCTGAAGTCCAAAAGCAGAGAGCAAAGTTTTACGAAGTGAAAAAACGCTTGCAAAAATTACGCCTTCAGTACGCAATGCTTTATCCCTCAAAGCTGAAAGTTATTGCTCAGAATGAGGCTCACTTCTTCTTATCTCCTAAAGAAGTTACGCAGTGGCTCGATGAGAATGATCAACATCTCCAACAAAAGTCACAAGCTGACAACGACTAACTTTCTGTTCCTCTCACTTGCTCAGCATACTACTGGCTCAATTTACTTTATTTAGGTCTTACTATTTGTCAGTTACATCTTCCCGGAGTAAGCTACTAACTTTTTGTTCCAGCGTCCACCTCATTTGATCAGCATATGACTTAGCTCATGGGTGTTTGGTAACATTTAAAGGAACAGCGTCTCCGTAATTCATCTACTTCCTTTTGATTGTTTCTTTGAGTTTGGCCGTATATACAGGATCACCTCAAGTATTTGAAGTGCTATCTGTTTCAGGAAGAGGAAAGGGAGCAGAGATGATATCTATTTCTGTTCCCACAAGCTCCTTTACACTAAATATCTTTAATTAGTGCAGGGGAAGAAGATCAAGAAAGTACCCTATCCCCCCAACAGAGCAGAAAATTCAGCAAGATCTTACGGCGGAAATTGCACTCGCTCTTAGTGGAGCATTGTGTGATGACCGGCATGTCTTGGCTGAGATGGAGGGGTCATTATACTGAGTTTTGTGTTTTTTGTTCTATGTTAATGTTTATAGTTTTTTTCTTAGTGTGCAGCAGCAGATACCTAGTTAAAATGCGGTGCGACAGCCTATCATTCTCATTTGTGATACATTAAAATACGTAAATGGCTGACTTTTCTGTATTAAGCTGGAATGTGAGAGTATTGGCGGACCGTGATAAGCGACACTCAGTGCTTTCCTTTTTACAAAAGCTTGGCCCGGTAATCATCTGCTTACAGGAGACGCACTTAACTAAACAAAGTTTGGGGTGGCTCTCCAAAAAAAGGATTTCCGCAGCTTTTCACTCCACTCATACTTCCTATTCTAAGGGGGTATCCATTCTTATTCATGCTAAACTTCAATTCCAATTGATCTACTCACATGTGGATGCGGAAGGTAGATTTGTTATAGTACACGGGTATTTTAATTTAATAGAGAGTATTGTGGTTGCTGTTTATGTTCCGCCCCCATTTTCACCTTCCAGCTTGCAACCTATTATTGAACTATAAGATGCATATTCCTATGCTTTGGATTGGGGATTACAATATGTACATGGATCAACAATTAGACAGATTTCGGTCCAAATCCTCAGCAGTCAACCAGCCTTCTTCTCTAGCAAAACTTTTAGGGGAACTGGCACTAGTAGATATTTGGCGTGCCTCACATCCCAAAGAATATGTTTACTCATGCTTTAGCAGGACGCATATGTCTCTCTCAAGGATAGACCTGGCAATAGGAAATCAGGCTCTCTTACCCTTGTTGGACCAGGCAGAATACTTAGTGCGATCCCTTTCAGATCATTCTCCCATTAAGGTTACGTTGTTAAACCCATTGAGGCTGCATAAGCCAAGAATGCCCTGGAAATTAAACCCATTTTGGCTTAACCTTATAAATACAGACGCACAAATTCTTCAAGAAATTAAAATGTTCTTTGAATATAACAACGATCCACTTACATATGGGACCTCTTGGGAGGCCTTTAAAGCTTTCCTCAGGGGAATTTTTGCAAGGGAGATTAATAAAATCAGGTCTAGAACAAGGGAGAGACATGTGTGTTTGTCTAGGAAGGTAATGGAGTCGGAGGTTGCCTTTATTTCGGATCCTACTCAAGCTAACAAAACTATATGGGTTCAGGCTCAGGAACTCTTAAAGGAGTACCTATTGGATAAAGCCAAGCACAAAAGGTTCTTCCTTAAGCAATCTTTCTTCGAACAAGGTGACCAAACGGGCCACTTACTGTCAGTTATAACTAAAGCACAATCCCCCATGAATCATATTAGTGCCTTAATAACCCCAGGGGGTAGAATTGTATCTGATAATGAGGGTATAGTAAAGGAGCTGCACCGGTTTTATGTAGATTTATACACATCTAGAATAGACTATACTATGGAAGAACTGACATCCTATCTGGGGAATATAACTTTATTAAGGCTATCTGAAGAAGACCAAGCCATGTTGGATGCGCCCCTTATGTTGGAGGAGTTGGAAATCGCGGTGGCAGCTTTTCCAGGTAATAAAGCCCCAGGTTGCGACGGTTTACCGATCGGATTGTATAAGCGCTACTCTGAGGATCTCCTTCCACACCTTTTGGAGGTATTTAATGAAGCGTTTAAAACGGGCACCTTACCTAAATCCATGGCAGAAGCAGCTATCATACTGCTTCCAAAGCCAGGGAAAGATCTTCTCAAAACTGACTCCTATAGGCCCATATCTCTCTTGAATGCTGACATTAAGATACTGTCGAAGGTCTTGGCGAATAGATTAGCTAAAGTAATCACTACCATAATTAAACCTGATCAGTCAGGATTCATACCAGCAAAATCTACAGCCATTAATATCAGGCGAACGTTTTTAAATATGCAACTGCGAGCTGACAACGTGGGAAAGAGAGCTGTTCTGTCTCTCGATATAGCCAAGGCCTTCGACAGTGTGGAATGGCAATATTTGATTGGGGTATTGGAAGCAATGCGGTTTGGCCCATCCTTTTGTAAATGGATTAAACTTCTCTACAATGCACCTGGGGCACGGCTGCGAGTTAATGACATGCAGTCATCAATTTTCAGCTTGGGTAGGGGTACAAGGCAGGGGTGCCCTTTGTCACCTCTGCTGTTTGCAGTAGCCATAGAACCACTTGCAGAATTAATAAGATCCAATAGGTTGATCAAGGGCTTTAAATATGGGGATATTGAGGAAAAAGTTGCTTTATATGCGGACGACACATTGTTGTTTTTGCAAGACACAGGTGAATCGCTAGAAAATGTAATGCTTACTCTTTTTATATTTGGAAAATACTCAGGTCTTACTGTTAATTGGGACAAGTCCTCCATTTTGCTCCTTGATAAGCTAGGTGCTGAATTACCAAACTCCTGTATGCAAATTCAAAAAGTAAGCTCCTTCAGATACTTAGGTATAGTAGTATCAGCAGACATTGAGTCCTATGAAACCCTAAATATAACCCCCTTACTTACTAAAATTCGGAATAAATTGAAGATTTGGTCTAAAATGCCACTTTCACCGGTAGCCCGCATTAACCTACTCAAAATGGTAACTATGCCGCAACTGCTCTACCCTCTACATAACGCTCCAATATGGCTTCGTCTTAAGCTTTTTAAAACTCTAGACAGGATGTTTAGGGATTTTATCTGGGGTCAAGGTAGAGTAAAAATTAAGTTGCAATTTTTACAAAACTCCAAAGAGGATGGTGGCCTGGCGGTACCCAATCCATGGGTTTATTACCTAGCCTCTCAACTACAGCATTTAGTAGGCTGGGGGAATGAGGAGTTATCTGATGCCAGTAGATCCCTGTTATGCTTTCGTTTGAAATTCAGGTCAATATACGCGGCTTTGGAGGCAGGGGTGGGTGGTATAGGAGGTGGAAAAGCACCTACTCTTATTCTTATGCAAAAGATCTGGAATAGAGTGCATCTCATGCAAGATATTGAGGGAATCACAAATTACACCCCTCTTAATGCTTCACCCCGGTTAGAGGAATTATCACAACTAGCCTTTTTGCCGGAATGGGTTAGTGGGGGGGGGGGTCTCCTCATTGGCCCAGGTGTTAGTTGAAGAGGAAGTGAAGCCTTTTTTCGAAATTCTTCAAATTCTTCGGAAACCTAATTCTGTATTGCTGCAGTTTCAATATATGCAATTAAAACATGCTATGAGAAAGCAACGATTATTGCACTCTCTACGTGTCCAAACTTCACCAGTTTTTAACTTTATTAGTCAATACAATGGACGTAGTGGCTTCATCTCAACCTGTTATTCAATGATACTTGGATTATATCTGAGGAGATTCCCTCTTAAGTGTTATGATAAATGGGCACAGGAAGTGGGAGTTTTGTCGACTGAGGATTGGACAGATATCCTCCAGAATGTTCCCATGGTCTCTACTAATGCCTCTCATAAATTGTCACAACTGAATATCTTATATAGAAATCTATTAACTCCTAAACGACTTTTCTCTATGAACTATAGAGAAGACCCAATTTGCTACAGGTGTAGTAGAGACCATGGAGACTTGTTACATATGCTCTGGCGCTGCCCTAAGCTACACAGATACTGGGTAGCGGTTTTAGATCATATTGACACGGCTTCTAAACAGCGTTGCAATAGATCAGTTCAAGTCTGCATTTTGGGTATGTCTTCTGAGCCCAAACTACAGGAGCATACACAGATAATGGTACACCGTTTGTTATTTCAAGCCAGAAAATTAATCCTAATGAACTGGAAGGATCCAAACCCTCCGACGGTGGATATGTGGATTAAACAGGTCAATGCATATTTAAAAATGGAAAAACTTATTTATGCCCATAGGAATGCTTTTCATAAATTTGAAAAAATATGGGAAGGCTGGTTGGACACTCCTGGTTTACCAGATTTTTCTTTAATCCAGGATAGAATATTTAGCGCTCTCAACTGAGAGATGGTAGGGCAGTCATTCACACTCCACTTCTAGAAGGGGCGCTGTAATCTCTCACATTATATTACCTAAGTATAGGGAATTGCCTATTGGATGATTCTAATGATATAAGGGTGTGGGGGCTGTCTCACTGTTTTAGATTGTTGTATTTTCTATGTATGATCTCTCTATGTAAGGTGTTTCTGCTGCATGTAAGGACATTTCGATACAAAGTATTCTGTACTTGATTCTTTATATTTTTCAATAAAGGCTGATTTAAAAAAAAAAAGAAATGCAAGGCGAGGACGAAGACACCCAAATCCCTGAGCAATGTGCGCAGGAATTGGAATTGCAGGAGGTCCACCAAGAACATCTTGAAGACATGGGAGTGAGGTGCGCAGAGGGTGTTCTGGGGAGCTCTAGTCCACTGCACACACACACAGTCACAGATGAGGAGATGGAAGAGGAGGTTTTAGACGATGTGGACACAGACCCGGATTATCGATTAGAACCTCGCCGTCGGGATAGCAGCAGTACAGATGAGTCTGCTGCAGAACCCACTGCTGCAAGAACAGGCGTAGCCGTAGAAGTGAGACGCCAAAGAGGCACGAAGCAAACTCGGCAGCAAAGCAGGAGCTCAAAAGTCTGGGCTTTCTTTGAAGACTGCAGGGTGGATGTTACCATGGTGATTTGCAAGGTGTGCAGGACCCGACTGAGCAGGGGAAAAAATGTCAACAACCTCTCCACCACCAGCATGCGCCGCCACATGGTAGCCAAACATAGCACTCTGTGGTCAAACACGCAAGGCCAGGGTAGCGGCTCGCTTCCAGCCCCCAGCAACACTGCCTCCATTGTCACCAGACCCTCCTCAGCAGCAGCCCAGCCATTACGTGGTGCACAAACATCCGTAGTAGACGACGATGTCAGTTTCCGCCAGTGCTGGGCCGAAATTACGCATTAGCGTAATTACGCATCGTAATTCACTACAAATGCACCGTAAGCGTTACGTGTAAGGTTACGGTATTACGCGTAATTAATTATGCGTAGACCGTAGGGTTACGTTTTACGCGTAACAAATTACGCGTAAGACAGTAAACTCCCATTGAAATTACACAGTCTGCCGTAATCGCGTAATATTACGCTCCCGTATAATATAAAAAAGCCGCCGACTTTAAGGGTTAATAGCAAAGCCTCCTTAAATGCTAAGAGCCTCAAATTTGGAGAATATATTAAGGAGATCAGAAGGAATAAGAGGAAAATATTTTTTTTCAAAAAGACCTTATAGTTTTTGAGAAAATCGATGTTAAAGTTTCAAAGGAAAAATATATACATTTAAAAACCCGCCGACTTTAACGGTTAATAGCAAAGCCTGCTTAAAATTTAGGAACACCAAATTCACAGGGTATATTAAGGGGATCAGTGGAAATAAGAGGAAAATTTTTTTTTCAAAAAGACCTTATAGTTTTTGAGAAAATCGATTTTTAAGTTTCAAGGGCGAAAATGTCTTTTAAATGCGGAAAATGTAAGTTTTTTTTGCACAGGTAACAATAGTGTTTTATTTTCATAGATTCCCCCAAGTGGGAAGAGTTTTACTTACTTCGTTCTGAGTGTGGGAAATATAAAAAAAAAACGACGTGGGGTCCCCCCTCCCAGACCTCTTTAACCCCTTGTCCCCCATGCAGACTGGGATAGCCAGAATGCGGAGCACCGGCCGCGTGGGGCTCCGCACCCTGACTATACCAGCCCGCATGGTCCATGGATTGGGGGGTCTCGGAAGGGGAGGGGCAGCCAAGCTTTCCCCTCCCCCTCCGAGCCCTTGTCCAATCCAAGGACAAGGGGCTCTTCTCCACCTCCGATGGGCGGTGGAGGTGGAGGCCGCGATTTCCTGGGGAGGGGTTCATGGTGGCATCTGGGAGTCCCCTTTAAAAAGGGGTCCCCCAGATGCCCACCCCCCTCCCAGGAGAAATGAGTATAGAGGTACTTGTAGTACCCCTTACCCATTTACTTTAAGAGTTAAAAGTAAATAAACACACAAACACATAGAAAAAGTATTTTAATTGAACAAAAAACATAACCACGAAAAAGTCCTTTAATATTCTTAATTAACCATTAATACTTACCTGTCCCTTTAAAAGCCAGTTCCCACGCAATATCCTCGGAAATATACTAATCAGTTACAATGTAACAAAGTTATTACAATGTAACAACTTTGTTACATTGTAACTACGCCGCACCCGACGTCACTCACCGCCGCCGCCGCCGCCGCGTCTGTGCTGCAGGACCCGACAGAGCTCTGAGCTATATAGCTCAGAGCTCTCTAAGCATCTTTGTATTTGGGCTCCAAGGAGCCCCATTGGTCCTTAGCAGACCAATGGGGTTCCTTCTGATTTGAAGGAACCCCATTGGTCTGCTAAGGACCAATGGGGCTCCTTGGAGCCCAAATACAAAGATGCTTTCGAGAGCTCTGAGCTAATATAGCTCAGAGCTCTGTCGGGTGAAGGGACGCTAAGTCCCCGCCGGCTCCGCTGCCCTCCCCGCCTCTCCCACATGTCACCTATATACATGCTGGCACCCATGGGTGCCAGCATGTATATGAGTGACAGGTGTGGGCGGAGTGGACGGCGGGAGCCGGCGGGGAATAGCGTGTATGCGGCGGCCGGCGGGTGAGCGGCGAGTGACGTCGGGTGCGGTGGTGTTACAAAGTAACAAAGTTGTTACATTGTAATAACTTTGTTACATTGTAACTGATTAGTATATTTCCGAGGATATTGCGTGGGAACTGGCTTTTAAAGGGACAGGTAAGTATTAATGGTTAATTAAGAATATTAAAGGACTTTTTTCGTGGTTATGTTTTTTGTTCAATTAAAATACTTTTTCTATGTGTTTGTGTGTTTATTTACTTTTAACTCTTAAAGGAAATGGGTAAGGGGTACTACAAGTACCTCTATACTCATTTCTCCTGGGAGGGGGGTGGGCATCTGGGGGACCCCTTTTTAAAGGGGACTCCCAGATGCCACCATGAACCCCTCCCCAGGAAATCGCGGCCTCCACCTCCACCGCCCATCGGAGGTGGAGAAGAGCCCCTTGTCCTTGGATTGGACAAGGGCTCGGAGGGGGAGGGGAAAGCTTGGCTGCCCCTCCCCTTCCGAGACCCCCCAATCCATGGACCATGCAGGCTGGTATAGTCAGGGTGCGGAGCCCCACGCGGCCGGTGCTCCGCATTCTGGCTATCCCAGTCTGCATGGGGGACAAGGGGTTAAAGAGGTCTGGGAGGGGGGACCCCACGTCGTTTTTTTTTTATATTTCCCACACTCAGAACGAAGTAAGTAAAACTCTTCCCACTTGGGGGAATCTATGAAAATAAAACACTATTGTTACCTGTGCAAAAAAACCTGACATTTTCCGCATTTAAAAGACATTTTCGCCCTTGAAACCTAAAAATCGATTTTCTCAAAAACTATAAGGTCTTTTTGAAAAAAAAATGTTTCCTCTTATTCCCACTGATCCCCTTAATATACCCTGTGAATTTGGTGTTCCTAAATTTTAAGCAGGCTTTGCTATTAACCGTTAAAGTCGGCGGGTTTTTAAATGTATATATTTTTCCTTTGAAACTTTAACATCGATTTTCTCAAAAACTATAAGGTCTTTTTGAAAAAAAAATTTTTCCTCTTATTCCTTCTGATCTCCTTAATATATTCTCCAAATTTGAGGCTCTTAGCATTTAAGGGGGCTTTGCTATTAACCCTTAAAGTCGGCGGCTACCTAACATTGATCCATGCATCAACTTTTCCGCTTGGCAGCATGACCTTACGCATTAATTGCTAGTAGGATTTTACGCGTAAGCCTATAACGTAATAACCTGAATTACAGTATACTTACGCGTAATTGCGTAAGTGATATGCGTAATTATAGACATGTACCGAAATTGAATGTCTATGCCGTAAGCGTAATTTCGTAATGCGTAATAGCGTAAAATTACGCGTAATGATCCGTAAGCGTAGCTTTCTCCATTACGACCAGCACTGGTTTCCGCAACAGTCCTCTTGACGTTTCCCAGTCTTCAATGACCACGACAACAACAACCAACTGTCCTTCAGTGTGCGATCCTACGGTTCAGTTGTCTGTCCCGGAGATGTTTGAGCGCAAGAGAAAATTGCCAGCAAATGACCCCCGGGCCGTGGCACTAACAGCCAGCATAGCCAAGTTTGTGGCCTGCGAAATGCTGCCATATCGCGTGGTGGAGACAAACAGCTTCAAGCGCGTGATGGCGCTTGCCATCCCACGTTACGTGGTTCCCAGCCGATACTGTTTTGCGCGGTCTGCAGTGCCAGCGTTACATGAGCACGTGGTTAGCAAAATAACCAGAAGCTTGAAAAATGCCGTTGCCTGCAAGGTTCACCTCACCACAGACACCTGGACGAGTGCCTTTGGCCAGGGTCGATACATCTCCCTGACGGCGCACTGGGTGAACCTTGTGGAGCCTGGCAGTGACTCCTCCTCACCGGCTACGGCGCGGGTGTTGCCCACGCCGCAAACTGCTGGACCGGCGTCCCTCAGAGGCACCAATCTCGACTCTGACTCCTTCTCCTCCAACGCCTCTCAAAGCTGTACCTCATCCGGCATCGGTAACCCAGCAATAGGGTCGTCGTGAAAGCAGTGCAGCACAGCTGTCAGCAAGCCTTACTGAAGCTGATCTGCCTTGGAGATAAGCAGCACACAGGTGAAGAAATTTGGAAGAGAATCAAGGAACAGACCGATTTGTGGCTGGCACCGCTGGACCTGAAACCAGGCATGGTTGTGTGTGACAATGGGAGCAATCTCATTCGCGCTTTAAAGTTGGCTAAGCTGAGACACATCCCTTGCCTGGCACACGTTATGAACCTAGTTGTTCAACGGTTCCTGAGGACATACCCAGGCGTGGCAGATCTTCTGCTGAAGGTGCGACGAGTGGCCAAATATTTCCGAAAGTCCAGTACCGCTTCGGAGGGACTCACCAAGATGCAGGAGCGGTTCAATCTACCGAACCATGGCTTGGTGTGTGACGTACCCACGCGCTGGAATTCGACGCTGCACATGCTAGCACGCTTTTGCGAGCAGAAGAGTGCAGTGGTCCAGTACATGACGGCGCAGTACCGAGGCACATCCGGGCAGCTACCAAGATTCTGTGGATCTGATTGGGCCACCATGTTGGACCTCTGCCAAGTCCTCCAAAATTTTGAGCAATCCACGTTGCTTGTGAGCGGTGACAACTCTTCAGTCAGCATTACGATACCACTGCTGTGTTTACTGAAGAGATCAATGTTGCAGATCAAGGAAGCCGCAGTCAGGATGCAAGTGGGGGAATCTCAAGAGGACAACGATCAGCGTGATGATGATACCAACATCAGACAATCTGCCTCAGGAAACGCTGGTCCTCCCAGCTATGCTGAAGAAGAGGACGAGGAACAGCTGGAGTTGGAGCAGGACTTGGATGCCCCCACTGCCGAGGGACAGAGCGGTGCACGTTGGACTTCCACGATTCAGCGGGAATGGACAGCAGAAGAAGACGAGGAAGAAGGTGGGCGACGGCGTGATGCTGGTGATGATGATGAGGGTGCGTCAAGCTCAGAAGAACATGATGAGGATTCTGTTAGGACTGTGGCAGACATGGCTCAATTCATGCTTGACTGCATTGAACACGACCCGCGCGTTGTTCGAATTCTGGACGACATGGATTACTGGATTTATACCCTTCTGGATCCACGGTACAAAGACAATGTTCCAAAACTCATTGGAGAAAGTGTCAGACAGAAGAATACCAGCAGGCCCTTGTGGAGACATTAGAGAGGAGATTGACATCCTCCTCCTCCTCCTCTAGCCAGTTCCACGCCGACAGACTGACTTCCGCTAACCCAGGACGAGGAGGGGAACAAAGAACGCAAGCTAAAGGTAGTGCCCACAAGGGAATGGTATCGGCAGTGTCCTTGGAGTGGGAACATTTTCTGACACCCATGCAGCAGCCCACAGAACAGCAATCGCCCAGTTCCACCTCCAACACCGATCGCCTGCAGAAGATGGTCAAGGACTACATGTCAGATGGCGTAGCCGTGTTGAACAATCCATCTCCACCCTTCAATTATTGGGTCTCTAAGCTACACATCTGGCACGAACTGGCAATGTACGCAATAGAGGTGCTGGCTTGTCTTGCAGCCAGCGTTATGTCCGAACGCTGTTTCAGTGCTGCCGGAGGCATCATTACAGATCGGCGTATCCGCCTCTCCACAGCAAATGCAGACCGGCTGACACAAATTAAAATGAATCAATCGTGGATTGGAAACGACTACGCAACACTCCCCGAGTCCGACCCCGACCAAGGACCATGAACATCTGTGATGGCTTAGCGTTGCCACTTTCCGTAATATCCCATTTCTATTTATTAATCACTGCATGGCGACAAAACTCATTGCTTTGCTTTGAAAATAATACAAGATTGTTGTTACCTGTGCCAAAAAAACCTGACATTTTCCGCATTTAAAAGACAATTTCCCTTTGAAACTTAAAAATCGTTTTTCTCAAAAACTATAAGGTCCTTTCGGAAAAAAATAGTTTCCTCTTATACCCACCCTCCCTGTCCACATACCCTGAAAATTTGGTCTATGTTACATGTAAGGAGGCTTTGCAAAGCAGGAAAGTTCGGGTCCCCATCGACTTCCATTATGTTCGGTGTTCGGCACGAACGTACCGGACATCGGGACACCGTTCGGCCGAACGGTCTCGAACCCGAACATCTGGATGTTCGCCCAACACTAGTTATCATCACCCGCCGACTTTAGCAGTTAATGGCAAAGGCCCCTTACATCCGAGCAACACAAAATTTGCAGGATATGTTAAAAAGATAGCAGGAAACAATATTTAAAGGACTTCCGAGGCCACAAATGTGAAAAAAGTTAAATACCTTTTCATAATCCAGATCCATGGAGGACGCCATCCGCGCCCTCCCGTTCATATCCCCATGACTCCCGCAGTAATACCGGCCTCGGTCGGGTCCCGACTCCCAACCCCTCCGAACAGGTCGGGTTCTCATTCCCCACTCAATATGGCCGCCACAGATTGCCGCGGCTGCTCAGTCCGCACAGACGCGATTGCACCTGCGCAGCTCTAGGGCCTCCTCCTGCCGCGCCATCAATATGCGTGCATACATCGGACGCATCGGGAGGTGGACCTAGAGCTGCGCAGCCGCAATCGCATCTTTGCGGACTACGCAGCCGCGGCAATCTGTGGCGGCCATATTGAGGGGGGAATGAGAACCCGACCCGTTTGGAGGGGTCGGGACCCGACCGGGGCCGGTATTACTGCAAGTGCCATAGCGGAATGAACGGGGGGCGCAGATGGCGTCCTCCATGGATCTGGATTATGAAATGGTATTTAACTTTTTTCATACTTGTGGCCTCGTAAGTCCTTTAAAAAAAAAAAAAAAAAAAAAAAAATATATATATATATATATATATATGTATATATATATATATATATATATATATATGTATATATATATATATGTTGTATATATATATGTATATATATATATATATATATATATATATATATATATGTATATATATATATATATATATTTTTTTTTTTTATTATTATTATTATTTTTATGTGCTGAGTGTGGGAAATAAATGAAAAAAAAAAAAATGACGTGGGGTCCCCCCTCCCGAGCCTCTGTAACCCTGAGGTTCTAATCCAGGCTGGGATAGCCAGAATGCGGAGCCCCGGCCGACTGGGGCTTCGCACCCTGAGCTATACCAGCCCACATGGTCCATGGTATGGGGGGCTCCGGGGGGGAGGGGCAGCCAAGCCTTCCCCGCCCCCCCTCCCCCGGAGCCCTTTTCCAATCCATGGACAAGGGGCTCTTCCCCACCTCCGGTGCCCCAGGAGGAGGTGGGGGCGACGACTCCCGGGGGGGGGGGGTTCATTCATGGTGGCATCTGGGAGTCCCCTTTAAGAAGGGGACACCAGATGCCCACCCCCTTCCCAGGAGAAATGAGTATAGGGGTACAAAGTACCTTTTACCCATTTCCACAAAGGGTTAAATGAAATAAAAACACAACCACGAGAAAAGTATTATTCTAAATCAACCATAAATACTTACCTGTACCTTTAAAAAAGTTTTCCCACGCCAATATCCACGGTAAACGATCCAACGAACTGTATCCTCTTATGTTGCGATCTTCAATTAAGTTGATTGAAGATCTCCGACGCCTCCCACATAGCAGAGAATGCCTCCTTTTGGACGCATAGCTGCCGGCTCCTGCTGTCTCTCCCCACCTCCTCACCTGTCACTCTCACCTAGCCTGGCACCCATGGGTGCACTGGGTGCCAGGCTAGGTGAGGGTGATAGGTGCAGGCAGGTGGGGAGAGACAGCAGCGAGCCGGCAGCTTCACGTCCTGCTCAGGATGCATTCTCTGCTATACTAACAGTTCTTGAATCATCCGGTTCTTTTTAATTAATCGGTTCACGTCCTGCTCAGGATGCATTCTCTGCTATACTAACAGTTCTTGAATCATCCGGTTCTTTTTAATTAATCGGTTCTTTTTTTTTATGAATCGGCTCATTTTACTTTGAAACTTTAAAATTGATTTTCTCAAAAAGTAAAAGGTCTTTTTGAAATTTTTTTTCCTCTTGTTCCCACTATTCCACTTAACATTCCCAACAATTTTGGTGTTTCTACTATGTAAGGGGACTTTGCTATTAACCGTTAAAGTCGGCGGCCATTAAAGTCTATGGGGCGAATCGAACTTCCGCAAAAGTTCGCCTGGTGCAGGCGAACGCGAACCCCAAAAGTTCGCCTGGAACCGTTCGCCGGCGAACCGTTCGCTACACCTCTACCTGTCACTCACTGCCTAAATGGGGGTCCGTCACTCGCTGCCTAAAGGGGTCCCTGTCACTCACTGCCTAAATGGGGGTTCATCACTCGCTGCCTAAAGGGGTCCCTGTCACTCACTAGCTAAAGGGGTCCCTGTCACTCACTGCCTAAAGGGGTCCCTGTCACTCGCTGCCTAAAGGGGTCCTTGTCACTCGCTGCCTAAAGGGGTCCCTGTCACTCACTAGCTAAAGGGGTCCCTGACACTCACTGCCTACAGGGGTCCCTGTCACTCACTGCCTAAAGGGGTCCCTGTCACTCGCTGCCTAAAGGACTCCCTGTCACTAGCTATACGGGGGACCGTCACTCGCTGCCTACAGGGGTCCCTGTCACTCGCTGCCTAAAGGGGTCCCTGTCACTCGCTGCCTAAAGGGGTCCCTGTCACTCGCTGCCTAAAGGGGTCCCTGTCACTCACTGCCTAAAGGGGTCCCTGTCACTCGCTGCCTAAAGGGCTCCCTGTCACTAGCTATACGGGGGTCCGTCACTCGCTGCCTACAGGGGTCCCTGTCACTCACTGCCTACAGGGGTCCCTGTCACTCACTGCCTACAGGGGTCCCTGTCACTCGCTGCCTAAAGGGGTCCCTGTCACTCGCTGCCTAAAGGGGTCCCTGTCACTCACTGCCTAAAGGGGTCCCTGTCACTCGCTGCCTAAAGGGCTCCCTGTCACTAGCTATACGGGGGTCCGTCACTCGCTGCCTACAGGGGTCCCTGTCACTCACTGCCTACAGGGGTCCCTGTCACTCGCTGCCTAAAGGGGTCCCTGTCACTCGTTGCCTAAAGGGGTCCATGTCACTTGCTGCCTAAAGGGGTCCCTGTCACTCGCTGCCTAAAGGGGTCCCTGTCATTTGCTGCCTACAGGGGACCCTGTCAACTCACTGCCTAAAGGGGTTCCTGTCACTCGCTGCCTACAGGGGTCCCTGTCACTCGCTGCCTAAAGGGCTCCCTGTCACTAGCTATACGGGCGTCCGTCACTCGCTGCCTAAAGGGGTCCCTGTCACTCGCTGCCTAAAGGGGTCCCTGTCACTCGCTGCCTAAAGGGCTCCCTGTCACTCGCTACCTAAAGGGCTCCCTGTCACACACTGCCTAAAGGGGTCCCTGTCACTCACTGCCTAACCTGGGGGGTCCCTGTCACTCACTGCCTAACCTGGGGGGTCCCCTGTCACTCACTGCCTAAAGGGGTCCCTGTCACTCGCTGCCTAAAGGGGTCCCTGTCACTCGCTGCCTAAAGGGGTCCCTGTCACTTGCTGCCTAAAGGGGTCCCTGTCACTCGCTGCCTAAAGGGGTCCCTGTCACTCGCTGCCTAAAGGGGTCCCTGTCACTCGCTGCCTAAAGGGGTCCCTGTCACTCGCTGCCTAAATGGGTCCCTGTCATTTACTGCCTAACCTGGGGGGTCCCTGTCACTCACTGCCTAAAGGGGTCCCTGTCACTCACTGCCTAAAGGGGTCCCTGTCACTCACTGCCTAAAGGGGTCCATATCACTGCCTAAAGGGGTCCCTGTCACTCACTGCCTAACCTAGGGGGTCCCCTGTCACTTCCTAACCTGGGGGTCCCCTGTCACTTCCTAACCTGGGGGTCCCCTGTCACTACCTTACTGGGGGTCCCTGTCACTACTTTACTGGGGGGGTCCTTGTCACTCCCTAACCTGGGGGTTCCTGGCCCTACCTAAACTAGGAGGCAGCATTTACTTCAACCAGCCAAGCACAGCCCAGCATCAACGCCAGCCAGGTCACAGCATCACCGCCAGCCAACCCAGCCACAGCATCACCGCCAGCTAGCCTGGCCACAGCATCACGCAGGGCCTTTCAGCCCGCACGTCATCCCCAATCCAGCCAAAAACAGTATTTCCAGGCACAGCAGCCAGTAGAGGAGAATTGAGAAGCCAGGTGAGAGGTGTCTACCATATTAAGGGGGCATTCTGCCTATTTATGTTAAATGCTGTCTATTTATGTGCCTCAGGACTGCTGAATTTGTCTTGTTGGGGGCCTCATGATTGCTGAATTCGTCTTGTTGAAGGCCTCATGATTTTTTGGGGTCCTCAAGATTGCTGAATGTCTTGTTGGGGGCCTCATGATTTGTTGGGGGCCTCATGATTGCTGAATTTGTCTTGTTGGGGGCATCATGATTGCTAAATTTGTCTTGTTGGGGGCCTCAAGATTGCTGAATGTGTTTTGTTGGAAGCCTGATGATTTGTTGGGGGCCTCATGATTGCTAAATTTGTCTTGTTGGGGGCCTAATGATTGCTGAATTTGTCTTGTTGGGGGCCTCTGGGAAAAGCTGAATCATCATCCTATGAGACAATAGCATTAAACCGACTTTTTAGCTTTTTAAAACAGAAAATAAAACTGGGAGGTTCTAAAAAAGAATACATTTTTCAGGAGTAGGATGAATGAAATTGTTTATCTTCACAGTTTATTTTCAACTTAGATTTTCCATAATGTTCATGTATGAGTTAAAACGTTTGTATGAAGTTTAAATTGCTGTTGCCACTTTGCGATAGATAAAGTGACTTTTGGGTAGCAGTTTGGGCACTCGGCCTCCAAAAGGTTCACCACCACTGTCCTAATCTAATGTCCCACATTGCTAAGTTAATGAAAATTTGTCACCACCCATGGCCACACCCACATTCTGGTCCATGGCTGCACCCATTTTTCGGTGCGGCGCGCTATGTGCGCAGCACAACATAACCCTCAGGTTTTTTGGCGCGCACATCTTCTCAAAAATTTGCGGCGCGCTACGCACCACTTCTTCCCTGCCTTTTTGCCCCATCCCCCCGGAAAATTTTCTGCGGATGCCCATGTCTGCTCCGCTCCCTCCCCTCTCACCTTGCCCAGTCCCCACCCTTCTTCCTTACCTTCTTAATTTTCCCTTCTCTTTCCTTCTCCTCTCTTCTCTTTTGTTCAGTGGGTTGTTAGTCAGAGTAGTGGTTTAGTATCTGGCACATGTAGCCGGCCTCTACACTACCCTGAAAAGTAGTTGGGAATAAAGCTGTGGTAATATAGAGTTTTGGTTATACTACAGCAGGGTATTTCATTTCTTACTGTTAGTTTTTTAGCCTTTATAGTTTTATTAAGTGTTCTGCTGTTTTGTCTGTGGTACTCCACAGGCTCTCCAGATGTTTGAGACCTGCCGGTTCTCATTGTATACCATTTTCTCGCCCCCCCTCCCTTCCTAACATTACTCAAACACACCAATGGAGACCCCCCTAAGTATATTGTCCTGGAATGTGAGAGGTCTACGATCTCCCTTTAAGAGGTCCTTAATGTTCCAGTATCTGCTTAAATACAAACCTCATATTACAATTCTCCAAGAAACTCACCTGGATGGTAAGCTGACAAAGTCCCTGGGAAAGCAATGGGTTGCTAAAGCCCTACACTCAACTTACACCTCCTTTTCTAGAGGGGTTTCTATTTTAATCAGGAAAACCCTAACCCATAAAGTAATTCGCTCGCATATAGATGACGAGGGAAGATTCATTATTATAAAACTAAATGTGTATGGGATGATTCTGTGTATTGTGGGTGTGTATGCGCCTCCTCCACCCCTGCAGAGAACTCTTCTAGATCATATTACCTCTACCCTGCAAAAATTCCTCCCCGCAAAACTAATGATAATTGGAGATTTTAATGATATCATACGTATGGGCAGGGATTCTACTAATCCCTTGAGACTTCCTAACGCTGACCTATGTGGGTGGGCAGATGCTCTCTCATTAAGTGAGGTATGGCGATGGAAAAATTCCCAATCAACAGCGTACTCGCATTTTTCAGCTACTCATAGATCAGCAGCTAGAATTGATTTGGCATTTGCTAATGCAGATTTCCTTCAATGTGTTTCCAGCGCCGCCTATCTTCCGAGCGGCCTCTCCGATCACGCTCCACTAGAAATTAGATGCAAAATTGGATTGGCTTACAATATGATAAAAATCTATGGAGGCTAGATCCTAAATGGATATCTGATAAAGAGATAGGGGACAAAATGACTCGTTATGGATATAAATGAAGATACAGCCTCTGTACAAATGGTCTGGGATGCTTTTAAAGCCACCATAAGAGGTGAATACATCAACCAGGTGGCTGCAAAAAAGAAAGAATATGCTTCTGCTTACACCTTATTGCAAAATAAGGAGGAACAGGCTGCGCTGGAACACACAAATAATCCCACTGATTCTACCTATGAAAATCTTATGCAATCTAAACGTAACCTTAATCTTCATTTGTCTGATATTACTAAAACCTCAATCTCAGAATGGAGGCAAATGACCTTTGAAAAGGGGGACAAGAATGGGAAACTACTTGCAAACATTTCGAGGCCCTCTGATGCCCATTCTAATATTCCAGAATATGCTCCCCTCAGGGGAAATTACCTCTTCCTCGGCTCAAATTCTAGACTCATTCCATTCTTACTACACAGAACTATATAAATCCCAAGACAAGTTTAATCCAGATGAACTAGGCACGCAATTGTCTACTCTTAATCTGCCTATCCTGCAGGATGATGTTGCTCTAGCAATGGATATTACGGAAGATGAAATTATGGATGCCATTGCATCTTTCTCTCCCAATAAATCACCAGGCCCGGATGGAATACCCATCGAATTTTATAAAAGATACTCTCGCATCCTAACTCCCCACTTACAAAAAACTTACCAAAACTGCTTAGAACAGGATCAACTTCCTCCCTCATTTTATAAAGCTCATGTAATTCTCCTATTAAAACCTGACAAGGTCCCTTTAGAACACCAGTCCTATCGTCCCATTTCCTTACTGAATAATGATTTAAAAATTCTCACCAACATAATAACTAAAAGAATAAATTCCTCAATTACGGAGGTTGTCAGTCCAGATCAAACAGGTTTCATGCCCCATTAACCTACAGATATTAACCTTAGACGCATTCACACGCATGTATGTGGAGTTGCTCAGGACTCTTCCCCCCCCCCCCCAAAGCCCTCGCGTTCATAGATATTCAGAGAGCTTTCGACTCTGTTGAATGGCCATACCTCTGGGCCACGCGTTCTAAGCTGAACTTCGGAGTGAAACTTATCTCCTGCATTGCCACCATTTACAAACACCCTGGATCACAGTTAAAAATTGGCTCAGTACTCTCTAAGTTGATTAAATTATGTAGAGGCACTAGGCAGGGGTGACCTCTCTCTCCGGCGCTTTTTGCTCTCGCCATGGAACCGATTGTTTCTGCTCTCAGACAATCTCCCGACATTACCGGTTTTCGGTGGGGGCGCTGGAGGAGAGGGTATACCTGTACGCCGACGACTTGGTGGTATATTTAGAAGACCCGGGGGCCTCACTTAAGGGTGTGTTGGACGTCTTTAACACCTATGCGCCGATATCTGGACTGAAAGTAAACTGGAACAAGTCCAAATTATTGCCAATAAACGTGCTTCCCACCCTCCACTCCCCACTAGAGATAGTTCCCAAAACTAAGTACCTTGGAGTTTGGATCACCAACAACATCACACAATACCTTGAAAACAATATCATTCCATTGCTAAAACATACAAAACAGAAACTGCACGGATGTCAGACCCTTCCCTTTTCACTTAATGGTAGAATAAACCTAATAAAAATGAAATTACTTCCAAATATCTGTACCTTTTCAGGAATTCTCCAGTTTAGATTCCCCAAAAACTAATTACACAGCTAAACTCATTACTCATTAGCTTCATTTGGCATAACAAAACCCCAACAATTAGCCGTAAAAAGTTGCAGAGACCTTGGACTGAGGGGTGATTAGCATTCCCAGATCTTTTTAAATATTTTATTGCAAGCCAACTAGTGACTGCTAGATGGTGGCTTATACAAGATAGCTCTAATGCAGCCATGGTATTAGATGCTGCTACATTGGGGTCTTTTGAAGCCCTCAATCAAATAGTCTATAGAGGTCTTAATGCTCCCTATAACCTAACGCAAAATATGAAAACCGTCCTCAGAGCATGGAACTGTAACGATTGGTGTCAGCAGTGCACACAGAGATCTCTGATTATTGGTGATCTGCAGTATCACCAATAGTACAGATGCTATACCTGATTATATGGTGATCTGCAGAAACACCAATAATACTAGTATAGCCTGACACTGGACAACCAATGAAGGATTGTGTTTGGTGTAACAGTAATTCATAGGAGAGAGTTCACCCGAGGAGCGGGTGATCCAGAGTGTACTGCAGCTGGTGCTCACCTAATGAGCGGGTGAGACAGACCGTGCTGTAGCCAAGGGGTATAATGTGTACAACAACGATGAGAAGGAATACAATAGTGCTGTACAACTGATCACCTGTGGAGCAGGTGATTCAGACTGTGCTGCAACCGAGTAGTGTTTGGTGCACAGTACAAGGAGGATTAATCACAGTAATGCTGAACTAAGGATCCCCTGAGGAGCAGGTGGTACGGACTGTATTGCAACCTAGGAGTAGTTGATACAGTTGGTGTTGCAGCTAAAGTGACACAGACAGTACTGCAGCCTAGGAGCGAGTGATACAGGTAGTACTGCAGCCTGTGCATACCTGAAGAGCAGGTATCACAAATCGTAGCAATATCCTACCCCTGGGAGGTAGGTGTAAGAAACCAGATTCCCTCACCAGTGGCAGGGACCACTGGTGCGGGTAGCAAAGTCAGACAGGCAGAGTTGGCAACGAGCGGACAGATACAGTACAGAAATGGAAGACTGATTCAACGTCAGGGAAAGGCAGGGTCGGCAACGTGAATCAGAAAGGCTGAGGTACAGAATTGACAAACGGAAGAATAGTCAGAGAAAGCAGAAGGTCATAACAAATAAACAATGCAATAGTACTTTAAAGCTATCAACAGAATCTGGCTAAGTGTGGATCCCCAGCTCTGGCTGGTTCTAGCACATTTTGGGATCTGACTAGGGTCTGAGCGCTAACACAGTATAGCATTCGCAACAGCAGACGCGGAGCTACTGACAGGCCTGCTCTATATATACTCAACATGCTCCACAGCGCCGCCCCAGTCACTCAGCCAATCCGGATGCTTAGCTGGAGTCAGCTGACCGCATGATCAGCTGACCGCATGATCAGCTGACTCCCCTCTTAGCTGCATAAAGGTCCTGTCGCTCTGCACGCGCGTGCGTAGCCCTTAGCCTGTGAGCAATGGAAGGACCAGGCATGACTTGAGCATGTAACCGCGCGGCAGAGGCCGCCGGCTGATACGCGGAGATAACCGCCATGCCGCTTGTCTCGGTGGCAGCATCTCCGCTATTCCTTACAGGAACACTGCCATCAGCTGGCACTCCACCAAAAATAAACTATCCCCCAAGACTCCCTTATGGAACAACCCATCCTTGCAACAATTCTACAAAATCTCTGACCCTATAGTGTGGATAGCCAAAGGAATTACGCATATTGAACACATAATAACAGCTGGAACCCTCACCCAATTTGATGCCCTTAAAGAAAAATTTACGTTACCTAACGCATTTTTTTAGATACATACATATTAGGCACGCGTATTCTAAACAATTTGGTAATACTATAATTGGGGTTGGCCTTTCAGATCTGGAAGAAACACTATATAAAGAACAATTGCCTAAAACTCTCTCTGAAATTTACAAAAATATTATTTTAATAACAGAACCACACATTTCCTTCCTCAAACAACCCTTGCAAACGCTAATACCTAACTTAGACGATGAGGAATGGGAAGATGCTTGGATCAAACCCTTTAACTATCTTATTGCTTCCAGAGATAGGCTAATTCAATTTAAAAATCCACAGATCATATTTAACCCCTGCAAAGCTTACTAAATTTAACCCGACTGTACCTGTACTCTGCTGGCGTTGTGGCTCAACAGCTGCTGATCTTGATCACATCCTATGGGTGTGTCCCAAACTTGTCCCCCTCTGGACCAGCGCACGGGAATTTATAGCTAGGGTCACTAAAGTAACCATTCCTAACGATCCGTTGATATGTATTTTGGGAAACGTATCAGGAATAGCACGCCTACGGGCGCAGCAGGCACTGGTGGGACTATTACTCTACTACTAAAGGAAGTCCATAATCCTTAACTGGAAAAAGGAGGACCCGCCTTCCCTGTCCTTTTGGAAAAAACTGGTTAATGACTCTGTTCATCTCTATAAAGCTGCATATATTGCTAGGGGATGTCCTCAGAAATTTGAAAAGGTCTGGAAGCCATGGACCAGTAATAAATCAACGGCATAAAGGTCATGTATCTATGTAGACTAAAGCCGCATCTACACGCGTAGATGCGGCGTAGATGTTCCTTATGAATCAAGCCGCTGATGGACAGGACGGATCTCCCCACCGCCGATTCCCTGCTCGCTCCCCGCGAGGGGACAATGGCAGGGAATCGAGCGGAAGATAAGCGGCACCGGCGGGGATGAGCGGGGAATCAAATCCGGCGCACGCGCGGCGAGCGGGGACGCGACGGGCACGTGCAGGGACGTGGAAGAGGCGATCCGGCGGCTAATCGAGCCGCCGGATCGGAGCCGCATCTACGCGTGTAGATGCGGCAATGGCCTGAAGCTTTACAATACTGTTAAATAATGTGTACAGATTAGAGATAATCTTTTGATGCTTCTTAAATTCTGCTTTAACTTTGTTGTGCCTAGGGGGGAGGGGGTTGGATATAATGTGTCCGGTTAGAGTCTTGAATGTCAGGTTAATGTTATGTGGAATATGTTTACCCCACCTGCGAGTGGGTATTCTTTTTTGTCTTCATTGTTATACTATAAAACAATAAAACGAATGTTTAAAAAAAAAACAACTTTTGGCTTGCCCCGCCTCACTAACAATAGACGTCACCTAGGTCACCAAAGTGTTGATAACCTGACTATTATTAAGATGAATGAGGCATAGATCTCGGGGATTACTGCATGCTGGAAGACTTGTGACTCAGTCCCCACACAGCCGCATGAGTTCCCCCACACAGCTGTTCTCCGCCACCACCAACTAGGGTCCAAGCTGTAATGTTTTTTTGAAACATTTTATACAGGTAAATCCTGCATTTTTCAGCCCGCTGTCACAGCGGCTGTAACAAAACCTAATTTTTCAGATATGTACATGCCAAACCTCTCTGGCGTCTGGTGCTACAGTGGCTGCAAAAAAGGGACTTATCTGAGATAAACCCGTATCTTAAGAAAAAAAGGAATTTTCACTGTGGGCTTGCATAGAAGCTTCATGCAAATTGTATGCAGCTTTACACTGAGCAAATCTGAATCAGCAAGATGAAAATGTAATTGGTCCAATTCCAAGCTGCCTAGAATGTGCACTAAATCTGCCTGCAAGTCAGAATTATTAGTATTTTTGTTAGACTGCAGCACTGGGAATCTATGAAATATGAAATGGCTGGTGCTCGGATTCTGACTCGGGTACTATTGAAGTAGACTAAAAAGGTGGCTTTTCAGTTTGGACCTAAATGCTTCCAGGGGTGGCAGTGTCCTTATTGGGAGTCCCAAAGAGCATGACATGAGCATGAGCAGCATGTCCAAGCTGACCAAGATGGCGCCCACGAGGCTGCCTCAGTCACATGGCTTCTGGCAATTTTAGATTTTTAGATAGTTTTATATAGTTTTAATTAGATTTTAGTTAGTTTTTAAGTTGGTTTTTATTTTAGACTTAGTTTAGACTTACTACATACAACCCAAATCGTGCTACTACTTTAAGCAAGTCCTTGCTACTAAGTATGAGTATCAATTGTCCGTGCAGACTTCAGTCCCATATACTTTTCCAAGCAATAAGAAAGGGCATTCAATAATGCGTAGGTTCTTGTGTGAAATTCACCTCCACCACACCCTTAAGACTGGGCACTCACCCTTATCCACAGACCCTCAGTTAGATGGGTCTATTGCACCTTGGAATACTCTCAGGCGATCCCCAGCCTCAAACGATCCAGAGCTTGAATAGTATGCAAGTTCTTCACAAAGCAAGCACCTCAAAAAAAAAGCACATGGCCTCTCATAGCGTAAAACCATTCAGTAATTTAATAAAATATTAAAAATGCACACTCACATGTCCAGAAAGTAATCCCGAAGTTGTCATCCCTCACGCCGTCTGTGCACTACGCTGAACCACTTCCTTATCAGAGACCCCGCCCGGGTGGTTCAGCGTGGTGCACGGACGGCGTGAGGGATGACAACTTCGGGATCTTGGTCTCAGTTTATGCCCAGCCTGGTGGCCACCATATGGGGAGAGCCCATACATAAAACTCTATGCGCTGTATTACTTTCTGGACATGTGAGTGTGTATTTTTAATATTTTATTAAATTACTGAACGGTTTTACGCTATGAGAGGCCATGTGCTTTTATTTTGAGGTGTTTGCTTTGTGAAAAACTTGCATACTATTCAAGCTGTGGATCGTTTGAGGCTGGGGATCACCTGAGGCACAAGGCACAATAGACCCATCTAACTGAGAATCTACGCATTATTGAATACCCACTCTTATTGCTTAGAAAAGTATATGGGACTGAAGTCTGCATGGACAATTGATCCTCATACTTAGTAGCAAGGACTTGCTTAAAGTAGTAGCGCAATTTGGGTTGTATGTAGTAAATTTGTATAGTAGCAGGGGTCGAGTCCTGCATGAACGCGGGTGGACGAAGTCCACCTACTTTTTTTTGGAGAGTGGGCGTCGTCCACCCTAGCATATACAGAGGGGAGCAGCGCAGTGGAGAAGAGCGTTGTGCAGAGCAGTGGGGAAGGGCGGACGTCTCCCCCCCCCTTGGGGCTCTCCTTCCTGGCTCTCCCCTCCAGAATGTGGCTGCAGCGGGCATCAGTGGGCGGGACTTTCTTCCTCCTGTTCCGGCGAGTTGAAGCTGTGCGTGCCACTGCTCTGGTCTTCACTAGACCAGACTAGCGGCATGCACAGCTTCAACTCGCCGGAACGAGGAGGAGGTAAGTCCCACCCGCTGATGCCCACTGCCAGCCACCGCCGCTGCAAATGTTCTGGAAGGGGAGAGCCAGGAAGGGGAGCCCCAAGGTGAGGGAAGGAGGGGGAAACATCCGCCCATCCGCCCTTCCCCACTGCTCTGCACAACGCTCCACTCCACTGTGCTGCTCCCCTCCTGCTGGGGGGATACCTGGCTACCTATTCTGGGGATGCCAATAGACTGGCTATACTGGGGACACCTATACACCTGGCTATACTGGGGGCACCTATACACCTGGCTACATATACTGGGGACACCTATACACCTGGCTACATATACTGGGACACCTATACACCTCGCTACATATACTGCGGACACCTATACACCTGGCTATACTGGGGACACCTGAACACCTGGTTACATATACTGGGGACACCTGGCTATACTGGGGACACCTGAACACCTGGTTACATATACTGGGGACACCTGGCTACACCTATAGACCTTGCTACCTATTCTGGGGACATCTATACACCTGGCCACCTATCCTGGGAATATCTATACACCTGGCCACCTATTCTGAGAACATCTATACACCTGGCTACCTATTCTGGTGACATCTCTACACTTGGCCACCTATTCTGGGGACAACTATACACATGGCTACTTATACTGGGGACACCTATAGACCTGGCTAGCTATACTGGGGGTACCTATTTTGGGGGAACTGCTGTCAGATCCGTATTTCTGGGGAACCGTTGATGCCAGATTACATGTATTTTGGGGAACCGCTGCCAGATTGTGTATGTTGGGGGACCATTGCTGCCAGATTACATATTTTGGGTGTTACGTGTATTTTGGGTGATCCACTGCCAGGTTTCGCGTATTTTGGGGAACTGCTTCCAGATTATGTGTATGTTGGGGGAACTGCTGCTGCCAGATTGTCTATTTTGGGGGAGCCACTGCCATATTATCTGTATTTTGGAGGAACCTCTGCCAGATTATGTGTATTTTTGGTGAAATGCTGTCAGATTACATCTACTTTTTGGGGATACACTACGACAGAGCTCAAACTTCCACTGGCAGACCTTTTATAGCACTGCTAAGGCCATGTATATTTGGCCCCACCCATGACCACGCCCACGCTATGCTTAACCACGCCCATTTTTGGCGCGCCACGCTATGCGCGGCGCAGAGGTTTTTAGGGTAGGTCCACTCACCTCTTTTTCCAGGACTAGACCCCTGTATAGTAGTATTGGAATCGTGCACCACCTGTATAGAAGCAGCTATTAATAATTACCATACTAGCAAAGTGTTTTTTTTACATGTTAGTTTAGACTTCGTTTTTTCCTTATTTAGGGTTCAGTGTTCACCTGCCGAGTGGGAAATCCAGCCGCCCTGCTGCCGATCGACAGCCTGCTCCAGCCTGCCCCGGCATATCCAGCCAGCCTGCTCCGGCCGCCAAGTGGAGGAGCCTCCGAGATCCGGCATGAGACACGGTGATCCGTGCCTGCTCTGCGGAGAGCCGTGGACTGCTCTGTGCTGCTATCGCTACGGGGCCGCTCTGTCTTTTCCCCCGCCATTGCTAGGCCCCACAACTCCTGCACGGAAAACTCACTCCAGGAGCTCCTCCGCATTCTTTTGGACAGCCAGCCCAGTCAACGGGCACCTCCTCTGGCATCTACGGATCCCGGGCACCACCTCTGCTATGCTTGGGGGAGCCTCCTATACCGGCCTCAGCTCCGCGTGCCCCACGTGCTCGGACTGCTAAAAAATCCTCCAGACATGGCTTCTGGGACCCGGCAGGCCTGACTGCCTGCTCTGCTCCTCCTGGCCCACTCCCAGCTGTTGCTGCCGATGACCGAGTGCGAGTGCGTCCTCCGTGCAGCGGGCCCCCCAGGACCTATCACCAATAGAGGGACTCCTGTACTGGCCTGTCGGGCCTGTCACGTGCCTGCAGCTGATGATCTTCTCCGGACACTGCCCACCGCCAGGCCTGTCCACACACGGTGAAACCTACTCATTTGCCTGTTTCTCCACCTGCTGCTGCACACACACACTGTCTATTCTCTGCTGCTTCCTGCACCCCCAGTGCTGCGCAACCTCCTGTTTTGTGTGCCCTGCTTGCTGCCTGCTGCTCCCGCCTGGTCTGTAGTCCGTAGTGGCTACACACTGTCTCTGCTCCGCAGCTGCTTATACCCCCAGTACTGCGCTACCCACTGTTCTGTGCCCTGCTCACCACTTGCTGCAGGCCTGGCCTTTAATCTGCAGTCGTTTGCGCCACAGCTCTGTGCTCTCATACCTGCCTGCCCTTCACCACTTGAGTCGCTGGTCGTCCTGGCCCCCAAAGACATCGCTTGTTGGCACTACCCACTGGACAGATCCTCCAAAGCCTGCACGCTCCCTGTGGCACCACCATCTGCCGGCACTCCGTACCATCCCCTTCTATCTACAGCACTCTTGCTATGGGTGCGGGGCGGGCAACACAACACATTGACACCCTGTCGAGAGAAGACCTTCTAAAGTGGGAACCGCCGGTTGGCCTCCAGTTGCGTGAGGGAACTCCCCTGTGGAACTCGGTCACTACCCACATCAAACATCTGATCACCAAGCAACCCCGAGGAAACGCCCAGGGCCGGATTTCTGAAAAGGCCACAAAGGCCATGGCCTAGGGCGGTAAAAAATCAGAAGGATAAAAGGGCGGCAGGACCTAAGAGAGAGAAGAGGCTGCATGTCAAAATAAATCATTTCTCCTGCTCCGAAGCCGCCCGGCTTTGCTGCACACACAGTCAGAATTCCAGAGCTCTGTGTATTTTCCTTACTTCTTGGTGTGCGATGAGACAGTGCTATCTCCTGAACATACAAGCTTCAGTTTAATGCCAGGGGTGTAGGGAAACATGGATCACCATGTGCTTGTTGGGCAGTCTGTGACTGTGGTTGTAGACACAATTTCTGATCCAGTAAGGTAAATATTTTAACAGAATTATTTCCACTTTACAACTCAAGCTGGGCTAAACAGTGTAGGGGGGTTGGTGGTACTGGGCCTAGGGCACTGGGAAGTCCAAATCCGGCCCTGGAAACGCCACCACAGAGGGAGAAGGGCGGGAGCCCTGGTGCGGCTCAAAATGAAAGGCCTGCGTTCTCCCGTCCCTGCCATTCTGCTAGCAAATGTTTACTCACTACCTAACAAAGTGGATGAGTTGCTCCTACTACTCTGCAGCAAACCACTGATTTGCAAGAACACCCCAGTTCTCTGCTTCACTGGCGGAGCGAGTGCATCCCCGACAACTCTTTAGAAGTGCCAGGCTACGACCTCCCACGTGCAGATCAGGACTTAACTCTCTTGGGGGAAAAAAGAGGTGGGGGCATCTGCTTCTACGTCAACACTGCCTGGTGCTCCAATACCTCAACTCTAAGCAAGATCTGCACCCCAGATGTCGAGTTCCTTGCTATTAACTGCAGGCCTCGGTATTACCCCAGGGAATTCTCTTCCCTCGTTCTTGTTGGGGTCTACATTCCCCCTGACGCATGCTCCAAGACTGCCCTGAGTGCACTCAGCGACAACATCTCGCGGTGGGAAACTGCCCTTCCGGAGGCCCTCTTCATTATCCTGGGGGACTTCAACAACACAAACCTACGACAGGTGATGTCTCGCTATAAGCAACACATCACCTTCCCCACCAGGAAACTCAACACCCTGGACCACTGCTACACGGTCCACAAGAATGCATACAGGGCACCCAAGGAGTGGCCCTGGAGCTCTGACCACAACATAATCCATCTGATCCCCACCTACAGGAAGCTCCTGGAGTCCACCAAACCCACCATCAGAACTGTCAAAAAATGGACCGTGGAGGCCAAACTGGAGCTTCAAGCCTGTTTTGATTCTACCAACTGGACGACCCTGGAGGCACCCACTCCAGATGAATGGGCAGAAAAAATCACCTCTTACATCAGCTTCTGCAAAGAAACATGTATCCCAACCAAGACCTTCAAGATCTTCCCCAATAACAAACTTTGGTTCAACAACAAGCTGTGCAAGCTCCGAAAACTCAAGGAGGAAGCCCATAAGACCGGCTCACCTGAGGAGTTTAGAGAGGCCAGAAATGCCCTAAAACGTGAACTGCGGGTTGCAAAGAGGGCTTACTCTGAAAAGTTGGGGCTCTGCCTCCAGTCCAACAATACACGGGAGGTATGGAAAGGCCTTAGAGCAGCCACGAATTTCAAACTGACCCCCCAACCCATGACCCCCAGCCTCCAGCTGGCAGAGAAGCTCAACGAGTTCTACTGCAGATTTGAATGCCAGTCCACAGACTCCACACAACTTTTGGGGGAACCTGAGGCCTCAGCACCAGTTGTAGTCCAGGAGGCTGAAGTTCTCCGGCATCTCCACAAGCTGAACCCCAGGAAGGCCTCTGGCCCGGATGGCGTGTCATCGATCTGCCTAAGAACCTGCACAGACCAGCTATCCCCTGTGCTTACCTCCTTATTCATGCGGTCACTATCAGAAGGTACAGTGCCCTCCTACTTCAAGAGGTCGACAATTATACTGGTCCCCCAAAAGACAGGCAGCACGGATCTCAATAACTTCAGACCTGTGGCCCTAACCTCCAACATCATTAAGATTCTCGAGCGACTGGTCCTCGCCCACCTTAAGTGCTCCACCAACGCCCTCCTTGACCCGCTCCAATTCACATATAGGGCAAACAGGTCCATTGAAGACGCCATTAACATCAGCTTGGCGTACATCACAGAGCACCTAGACAGACCTGACTCCTACGCCAGGATACTGTTTTTGGACTTCAGCTCAGCATTCAACACTATCTGCCCAGATATCCTGCTCAGCAACCTGGAGCAGCTCAGAGTCGAACCCTCCCTTCGTGCATGGGTCAAGGACTTCCTGTCAAGGAGAATGCAACAAGTCAAACTCAGAAGCTGCTCCTCCAGCATGAGAACCACAAATACGGGTGCCTCACTAGGATGTGTATTGTCTCCACTGTTCTCCTTGTACACTAACAACTGTACTTCCACTGCCGGCTCTGTGAAGGTCATCAAATTTGCGGATGACACTACCATCATTGGCCTAATCGGCAGCATCGGAGAGCACGAGTACCGCAGCCAAGTTGAGAGAATCTGCAACTGGTGCAGGGATAACAACCTAGTACTTAACGCAGCTAAGACAGGCATCCCCCTCCTCTCCCACCAGTCCACATAGGCAAAACTGAAGTCTCGAGAGTATCATCCGTTCGATTCCTTGGCAAAACTTTCACAAACAACCTGAAATGGGGGCAAAACTCCACCAGAATTCAGAAGAAATCACAGCAGAGGCTGTTCTTCTTGCGCCAACTGAAAAAATTTGGCATGCAGTGGAAGCTCCTGAAAAGCTTCTACACCGCAGCCATTGAATCCATCATTTGCTCCTCAGTCATTGGTACGCTAGTGCGTCAGCCAGCGACAGGTATAAACTGCAGAGAGTCATCACTGAGGTGGAGAAGATCATCGGATCTCCGCTGCCACCCCACGATCTCCTCTACTCTACTAGGATGAAGTCGAAGGCCACCAGGATCTCTCGCGACCCATCTCACCCTGGCAGTGCTACTTTGAGCTCCTCCCGTCGGGTCGCCGCTATAGAACTATCCCATCCAAAACCACCAGGTGCAGAAACTCCTTCTTCCCCCAAGCAATTCTGCTGCTAAACTAATGGCGTACTGTCACGAGGGTAGCACCCCCTCTCTGCTGCTCACCCTCACTGCACCCAGGTCGGTTAGGCACCACAGCCTGGCTGGAACTGAACTGTGCTAACTTTTGGACTATATGCAGACTTTATGTGGACTTTATGGAGTCACCGCAGCCTGGCTGGAACTGTACTGAACTGAACTAACTTTGGACTTCAATTTGTCTATTTTGGTTATCCTGTTCAATTTTCTTTTCTGTGCTTGTTTTTCTTTTCTGTGCTTGTCTATGCCATGTGAAATACAAATAATTCCGAGTATGACTCCCGTCATACTTGGCGAATAAAAGTGATTCTGATTCTGATGACAGAAGGCTCTGCCTCCCAAGGTTTTGAGGTGGACTCTGGAGTTGACCAAGTTATTAGATCCCTTTAATCATGGTCACCCCTATGACCCCTACCATTGCAGGGGGGCCCAGAGGCTTCGGGGTCACTCCTTCTTCTTCTCCCCAACCACAAGTGCTGCCAATTAGCAAGAAACCCTGCCCATTCACTCACAAAACCTGTCCCTGCCACCTCCACGCACCATGCCGAGTAGCTAGTATCTGTACTTCCTGCTTCTAGATGCTGCTTTACAGCAGAATGCTCTCTGCTGCCATTCACTGGCTCCCAGTCATGTGAACCTCATGGGATTTGGGAACCTAGGGGGCCCAATGCTATCATTTTTGCAGTGGGACTGTAACGATCGGTGAAGCACAGAGAGGATCTGATTACCGGTGATCTGCAGTATCACGGGGAATACAGATGTATACCAGATTATAAGTGATCTGCAGTATCACCGATAATCCGATATACTAGCTAACCTCTGTTCACCTGAGTAGAGTGTAGTGTTTGGTGTAACAGTAACACTTAGAGGACTAGGCCTCAGTACAGCAAGGAGTACTGCACAGATTCCTTCCGCAGACCTGAGCTCTCCAAGACGGGAGGAGTCAGGCTGACAGTAGGAAGGATATTCTGAAAGGAACCCTCAAGAGGAAGGGTCACTAACAGTGTGAAGAACCGCCTCTAACAGCAAGGTCGGGTCTCGAGGTCGGACTAGCCAGGTCGTACACACACGGACAGATAAAGTACAAGATCAGGAGGCAAAAGGCGGAGTCAAGGTACAGACAGGGTTCGGCAACAGGGTATCAGATAGATCGAGGTACAAAATCAGGAGGCAGAAACAGAGTCTAGGAACGAGCTGGGGTTCGGCAACAGAGTATCAGAAATATCGAGGTACAAGGTCAGAGTTCAGGAGAATGGTCAGGCAGGCAATAGGTCATAACAGATAAACACAATCAAACTAGTACTTTAGCTATCAACAATCTAGCTAAGTGTAGGATTACAGCTCCAGCTGGTCCCGGCTAGTAGTGGTGCTCAAATACCCCTTTTCAAAATTCGAGTTAGGTCGAATTTGAATAGTAAATTATTCGAGTCGAATAATTTTTACTATTCGATTCGACCTCGGAATTCGAGCTCACTATTCGAGTCGGTATTCGAGCTCATTATTCGAGCTGACTATTCGAAATGGCCTTAAATAGCTTCCAACACTTGTTTTGAGGGTGAATGATGCAAGAAACCTCTTTTTTTCCAAGTAACAACAGCAAATGATTATGTGGGGATGTTCCTTTAAAAAAAAAAAGTTGAAAAGAGAAGTTGTGTCCAGAAATTTGTTCAGTACTGTATATACTTCTTCTTCTTCTTCTTTATCTTCTATATCTTCTTCTTCTTCTTCTTCTATATCTTCTTCTTCTATATCTTCTTCTTCTATATCTTCTTCTATATCTTCTTCTTCTTTTATATTGTCTTCTTCTTCATCTTCTTCATCTTCTTCATCATCATCTTCTTCTTCTTCTTCATCTTCTTTTTCTTCATCTTCTTCATCTTCTTCTTCATCTTCTTCATCTTCTTCTTCATCTTCTTCATCTTCTTCATCTTCTTCTTCTTCATCTTCTTCATCTTCTTCATCTTCATCTTCTTCATCTTCTTCATCTTCTTCTTCTTCTTCATCTTCTTCTTCTTCATCTTCTTCATCTTCTTCTTCATCTTCTTCATCTTCTTCTTCATCTTCTTCATCTTCTTCATCTTCTTCTTCTTCATCATCTTCTTCTTCTTCTTCATCTTCTTCTTCATCTTCTTCTTCTTCTTCTTCATCTTCTTTATCTTCTTCATCTTCATCTTCTTCATCTTCTTCATCTTCATCATCTTCATCTTCTTCTTCTTCATCTTCTTCTTCTTCATCTTCTTCATCTTCTTCATCTTCATCTTCTTCATCTTCTTCATCTTCATCTTCTTCATCTTCTTCATCTTCTTCTTCTTCATCTTCATCTTCTTCTTCTTCTTCTTCTTCTTCTTCTTCTTCTTCTTCTTCATCTTCTTCTTCTTCATCTTCTTCATCTTCTTCTATATTGTCTTCTTCTTCACTTATTTCTCTTTTCAAATTTTTTTTTTTAAAGAAATGCAGCTATTTTTGAGCGTAACAAATAGCTGGTGGCGCACGCATGTTGGAAGCGCCATTGTATGTGCTCCCTGGCAGTGGAAACACACAGACAGCAGGAGGTAAATTCAGCAGCAGGAGGAGGAGGATGAGTGGGTGGCAGCAGGCAGTCAATGAGGCAGGCAGCGTGACATAATAGCCCTGGTACCTAGCGGTGATACCAGGGCTGTAAATAAACACAGCAGGCAGGAGGTCCCAGACAGCGGTCGTGCAGCCCACATTGTGTCCAATACACAACTGGGACAACACAGTTTTCAACCCGGGCACCTCAGAAAAATTAAACCTTTTTTTTTGTTTGTTTTTTTTGTTTTGTTTTTACAACAAATTACACAGATATAGCTATTTTTTGACGTAATAGCTGGTGGCAGAGTGGCAGCAGAAGGTAAATCTGTGTACCCTGGCAGTGGGAAACACAGACAGACAGCAGCAGCAGCAGGAGGAATGGAGGAGTAATTATGTGTGCAGCTATTGTTTGACGTAATAGCTGGTGGCAGAGTGGCAGCAGAAGGGAAATCTGTGTACCCTGGCAGTGGGAAACACAGACAGACAGCAGCAGCAGCTGGAGGAATGGAGGAGTAATGTGAGCAGCTATTGTTTGACGTAATAGCTGGTGGCAGAGTGGCAGCAGAAGCTAATTCTGTGTACCCTGGCAGTGGGAAACACAGACAGACAGCAGCAGCAGGAGGAATGGAGGAGTAGTGTGAGTGTGGCAGCAGGCAGGCAGCGTGACATAATAGCCCTGGTACCTAGCGGTGATACCAGGCCGTAAATGAACACAACAGGAGGTCCCAGACAGCGGTCGTGCAGCCCACATCGTGTCCAATACACAACTGGGACAACACAGTTTTCAACCCGGGCACCTCAGAAAAATTAAACCTTTTTTTTTTTTGATTTTTTTTTGTTTTGTTTTTACAACCAATTACACAGATATAGCTATTTTTTGACGTAATAGCTGGTGGCAGAGTGGCAGCAGAAGGTAAATCTGTGTACCCTGGCGGTGGGAAACACAGACAGACAGCAGCAGCAGCAGGAGGAATGGAGGAGTAATTATGTGTGCAGCTATTGTTTGACGTAATAGCTGGTGGCAGACTGGCAGCAGAAGGTAATTCTGTGTACCCTGGCAGTGGGAAACACAGACAGACAGCAGCAGCAGGAGGAATGGAGGAGTAGTGTGAGTGTGGCAGCAGGCAGGCAGCGTGACATAATAGCCCTGGTACCTAGCGGTGATACCAGGCCGTAAATGAACACAACAGGAGGTCCCAGACAGCGGTCGTGCAGCCCACATCGTGTCCAATACACAACTGGGACAACACAGTTTTCAACCCGGGCACCTCAGAAAAATTAAACCTTTTTTTTTTTTTAATGGTTTTTTGATTTTGTTTGTAAAACAAATTACACAGATATATAGCTATTGTTTGACGTAATAGCTGGTGGCAGAGTGGCAGCAGAAGGTAAATCTGTGTACCCTGGCAGTGGGAAACACAGACAGACAGCAGAAGGGCAGTACACAGCAGCCCACTGTAGGTGTAAAATGTGTGGCTGCAGGCGACGTAATAGTCAAACTGAACCAGGCTGGCTTAGTGAGCAGGAGCCAGGAGGTGGTAAAGGGTGGTAAGGCACATTAATGATGGTTCTTAGCCAGTTCATGTCCCACTCTCGCCGACAACAGGGGCCAGGAACTCGCCTTCCACCCACGCCTGGTTCATCTTGAGAAACGTCAGTCTGTCCACAGACTTGTGAGACAGACGTGAGCGTTTCTCGGTGACCACACCACCAGCTGCACTGAAGCAGCGCTCGGACAGCACGCTGGAAGGGGGGCAGGACAGCACTTCCAGGGCGTACTGCGCCAGCTCGCTCCAGATCTCCAGGCGCTTGACCCAATACTCCATGGGATCAACAGGGGCATCGCTGTCAAGCCCGCTGTAGGACCCCATGTAGTCAGCCATCATGCGGGTCAGGTGCTGGCTGTGACCGGTGGAGGATGCTGCTGCATGCACCTCCTCTCTAGTCACTGCTGCCGGAGCCTCTACAGTCCTGTAGAGCTCGTGGCTGAGAGACAGCAGGTAGGTGGGGCGCTTGCTGCTGGATGCAGGCACCTGCTGCTGCCTCTGTGCTGGCTGCTGGACAGTGGGGGTGGAAGGCTGGGGGAAGGCTTCCTCCAAGCGCTCAACAAGGGCCTGCTGCAAGCTCCTTATTTGTTGCGCTGGGTCTCCTCCTGCAGGTGGCAGGAACTGGCTCAACTTCCCCTTGAGGCGTGGGTCCAACATCATGCTGATCCAGATGTCCTCCCTCTGCTTCATCTGGATCACCCTGGGGTCTCTGCGCAGGCACGTCAGCATGTGCGCTGCCATTGGGAAGAGGCGGGCCACGTCTGCTGGCACATCGACGGCAGTGCTGCTGTCCTCATCCTCCTCCTCTGCCTCGTCAGCCTCATCCTCTCTCCACCCCCGCACCAACTCAGCTGCACTGTGCTGCTCCCCCTCATCAGCAGCAAGGTCAGGGACCTCCACCAAGTCCTCCTCCTCCTCCCCCTCAGAGGTGGACTGTGCAGCTGCTTGCCGCTCCTGCTGGTCCAAGGCTGCCGCTCCCTGTTCCAGCAAAGCATCGAGGGCCCTGTTCAGCAGACAAACCAGGGGCACCCACTCGCAGACCATAGCATGGTCCCTGCTCACCATGTTAGTGGCCTGCAGAAAGGGAGCCAGCACTAAGCACACCTGCTGCATGTGCCTCCAGTCATCATCGGGGACGATGGACGGGATGTTGCTGGTCTTGTCCCTTCTCTGAGCGGCGGAAACAGTGGCCAGGGCAAGGTACTGTTTGACAGCGCGCTTCTGTTCAACCAGACGCTCCAACATCGCCAGGGTGGAGTTCCAGCGAGTCGGAACGTCAAGGATCAGCCGATGGCGTGGCAGATCCAGCTCCTTTTGCACGTCTTCCAGGCTCGCACAGGCTGCAGCCGAGCGCCGGAAGTGACGCACAACGTTCCTTGCCGTTTCCAGCATTTCGCCCATCCCCTGGTAGGTGCGCAAGAACTTCTGCACCACCAGGTTCAGCACGTGGGCAAGACAGGGGATGTGGGTCAGGTTTCCCCTGTCTATTGCGGCAACCAGATTGGCCCCATTGTCGGCCACCACCTCTCCGACTCTGAGGCCTCTGCGGGTCAGCCAAATCCTCTCCTGCTCCTGGAGTTTGGCCAACACATGGGTTGCCGTCAGCTTGGTCTTCCCAAGGCTGACCAAGTGCAGCAGCGCTTGGCAGTGGCGGGCCTTCACGCTGCTGCTGAGGCGGGGGGTTTGGCCAGGTGTGCCGGAGGATGGCAGAGGATCGGAGGAACCTGCTGCAGTTCCCCTGACCCTGCGGGGTGGCACCACCCACTGTGTTGCTGCTGCTGCTGTGCCCGCTGCTGCTCTCCCATCCTCACCCCCTTCCACCAAGCTGACCCAGTGGACAGTGAAGGACAGGTAGCGGCCTGTCCCGAAGCGGCTGCTCCAGGAGTCCATGGTGACGTGGACCCTTTCACCAACCGCGTGCTCCAGCCCTCGCTCCACATTGGCCATCACAAAGCGGTGCAGTGCAGGAATGGCCTTGCGGGAGAAAAAGTGTCTGCTGGGGAGCTGCCAGTCTGGGGCTGCGCAAGCAAGCAGCGCACGAATGTCGCTCCCCTCCTGCACGAGCGTGTACGGCAGGAGTTGGGAGCACATGGCCCGTGCCAGCAAGCCGTTCAGCTGCCGCACGCGACGGCTGCTGGGAGGCAGAGCCCTAACCACCCCCTGGAAGGACTCGCTCAAAAGGCTCTGGCGTGGCCTTTTGCTGGCACGGGAATCAGCAGACACAGCGGAGGAGGCCACTGAGGACTGGCTGCCAGAACAGGCCTCAGTGTCGGCGGCAGGAGTTGCAGAGGGGGGAGGAGCAGTGCGTTTCCGCACTCCTGCTGGTGCTGCTGGAGGAGCAGGAGGGCGGGTGGCTGCTGTTGCTGCTGCTGCTGCTGCTGAAGGCTGTGCAGTGATGGGTGTGGTGCCACTGCCAGCACCAGATGCCTTCAGCCTCTGGAACTCCTCATGCTGGTGGAAATGTTTCGCAGCAAGGTGGTTGATGAGCGAGCTGGTGCTGAACTTTAAGGGGTCTGCACCTCTGCTCAACTTCCGCTGACAGTGGTTGCAAGTGGCGTACTTGCTGTACACAGTGGGCATGGTGAAATATCGCCAGATTGGTGACAGAAATATCCCCCTACGGCATGGAAGCGCTGCTGCCTGTCTCCCTGTGGTGGTTGGGGGGGGGGGGGCTTGGGTGCGGCTGGTGGTGGTACTGGCAGATGCTGCTGCTGCTGCTGCTGAGCCTGAGACACCAGCAGGCTGTGGGACCTGCCTACTGCTGCCAATGCTTGCAATGATGCGCCTCCTTGCAAGGCCCACAAGCGCATCCTCCTCCTCCTCCTCAGAGCTGCTGAGGACGACATCCCCTGGAGGTGGTGGCACCCAGTCTCTGTCTGTCACCGGGTCATCATCATCCTCCCCCTCCTGAAACATGTCCTGCTGGGATGATGACCCCCCAAACTCCTCTCCTGATGCATGGATGGGCTGCTTGACTGTCGCCACAGTCTTGCTGTCCAATCCCTCATCCCCCAAAGTGCCCATCAGCATCTCCTCCTCAAGATCGCCAACAACAGCAGACAATTTACTCATGATGCCTGGGGTCAAAAGACTGCTGAATGACAGGTCGGCGAGTGACGGTGAACTGGCCTCCTCCCCAGACCCTGCTGGGCGGCTGCTGCGAACAGGGGTGGTGGTGGTGGTGGTGAGGGTGGAGGCCTCGGATGCAGAGCTGATGGCGGGCTGCTCATCCTCCGTCATGAGTTGCACCACAGTGTCTGCATGCTTTTCCTCAATGGGACGTTTCCGACCCGGCTGGAGGAAAATCGGAGCAGGTGCTACACGCTGCTGCTGCTGTGTCTCTGCAGCGTGAGTTGCAGATGCTCCTGCTGGGCGGCGCCCAAGGCGTCCACGGCCAGTGGCTATGGGAGGAATGTTAGCCACTGACGCTGCTGCTGCGGAACTGTGCATGGTGGCGCGGCCGCGGCCTGCCACAATGCTGCTCCCTCTCCTCCTGATTCCCTTGCTGCCCTTCCCCTTGCCCAAACCGCGCTGGCTGCCACTTCCAGACATCTTCGATGTTTTGGGCGTATAGACAAAAGTTTTTTAAAAGGGCGGGTGAAAAGTGGGGTACTTTAATGGAGTGGGTTGGTGGGTGAGGTGACTGAGTGAGTGTCCCTAGTACAGTAAGTAAGTAGTAACAGTCAGGAAGTACAACTAGCAGTTACAATAATCAGTAGTAATCACAAGTAAATTTAGTGTGTGTACACTACAGACAGTGAGTGCACGCACGCGCAAACACGCGCAGGAGCTAGCCTATGAACAGTGACTGAGTGAGTGTCCCTAGTACAGTAAGTAAGTAAGTAGTAACAGTCAGTAAGTACAACTAACTAATTACAATAATCAATCAGTAATCAGAAGGAAATAGAGTGTGTGTAGTGTGTGTACACAGACAGTGAGTGCACACACGCAGGAGCTAGTAGCCTATGAACAGTGACTGAGTGTCCTAGACTCCTAGTACAGTAAGAGTAAGTAGTAACAGTAAGTACAACTAACTAATTACAATAATCAATCAGTTATCAGAAGGAAATAGAGTGTGTGACTGTGTGTAGTGTGTGTACACAGACAGTGAGTGCACACACGCAGGAGCTAGTAGCCTATGAACAGTGACTGAGTGTCCTAGACTCCTAGTACAGTAAGAGTAAGTAGTAACAGTAAGTACAAACAACTAACTAATTACAATAATCAATCAGTTATCAGAAGGAAATAGAGTGTGTGTAGTGTGTACACAGACAGTGAGTGCACACACGCAGGAGCTAGTAGCCTATGAACAGTGACTGAGTGTCCTAGACTCCTAGTACAGTAAGTAGTAACAGTAAGTACAACTAACTAATTACAATAATCAATTACAATAATCAATCAGTTATCAGAAGGAAATAGAGTGTGTGTAGTGTGTACACAGAAAGTGAGTGCACACACGCAGGAGCTAGTAGCCTATGAACAGTGACTGAGTGTCCTAGACTCCTAGTACAGTAAGAGTAAGTAGTAACAGTAAGTACAAACAACTAACTAATTACAATAATCAATCAGTTATCAGAAGGAAATAGAGTGTGGGTGGTGTGTGTACACTCAGACAGTGAGTGCACACACGCAGGAGCTAGTAGCCTATGAACAGTGACTGAGTGTCCTAGACTCCTAGTACAGTAAGAGTAAGTAGTAACAGTAAGTACAAACAACTAACTAATTACAATAATCAATCAGTTATCAGAAGGAAATAGAGTGTGTGTAGTGTGTACACAGACAGTGAGTGCACACACGCAGGAGCTAGTAGCCTATGAACAGTGACTGAGTGTCCTAGACTCCTAGTACAGTAAGTAGTAACAGTAAGTACAAACAACTAACTAATTACAATAATCAATCAGTTATCAGAAGGAAATAGAGTGTGTGTAGTGTGTACACAGACAGTGAGTGCACACACGCAGGAGCTAGTAGCCTATGAACAGTGACTGAGTGTCCTAGACTCCTAGTACAGTAAGTAGTAACAGTAAGTACAACTAACTAATTACAATAATCAATTACAATAATCAATCAGTTATCAGAAGGAAATAGAGTGTGTGTAGTGTGTACACAGAAAGTGAGTGCACACACGCAGGAGCAGCTAGTAGCCTATGAACAGTGACAGTGAGTGTCCTAGTACAGTTACAGTATATAACTACAATACTAATACAATCAGTAGTAAAGGACAGCAGAAATACTGGTATAGAATAGAGAGAAATAAACAGAGGACAGGAGGACAGCTGCCCACACAGGCAAGGCCCTGAGGCCTAAAGCTGTAAGCCTGCAGCAGCTGGCCTGTTTCTATGTAACACAAAAGCTACTAACTAAAATACAATGTCTAACTAACTAACAACAATATAGGTGTGTATAGGAGGTGTATGTGAGCAAAAACGCTAGGTAAATGACCACAATAGAGCTCTTGCTAAGCCAAAGCACAAAGGAGCAACTCTCTCTCTGTACAAGTCTCAGGCAAGCACGGAGAAACGGAACATGGCGGCCGCTATTTATAGGGTAGGGGCTGGCCAGGGTCCCCCTCTGTGATTGGCTGCCGTCAGAGGGCCTGGGAGCCCTCTGATTGGCTCTAAGGACATCAATCTGGGCTATGACGCTATTCGAGCTCGGTACCGAGCTCGAATTGCGCCGTTTTGCTCGAATAGCTCGAATAGTGAATGGGCTATTCGAGTGTACTCGAATAGCCCATTCGAATAGCTACAGCTATTCGGAGCTCGAATACCGAGCTCGAATAGCTGGAAAAGAGCTCGAATATTCGAGCTACTCGAATATTCGAGCTCTGCTGAGCACCACTGCCGGCTAGTGTTGGGCGAACAGTGTTCGCCACTGTTCGGGTTCTGCAGAACATCACCCTGTTCGGGTGATGTTCGAGTTCGGCCGAACACCTGATGGTGTTCGGCCAAACCGTTCGGCCACATGGCCGAACTAAGAGCGCATGGCCGAACGTTCCCCGAACGTTCGGCTAGCGCTGTGATTGGCCGAACGGGTCACGTGGTTCGGACCCGAACGCGCTCTGATTGGCCGAACTGTCACGTGGTTCGGGTAAATAAATACCCGAACCACGTCATATTTCCGCCATTTGTCTGTGGGTTTAGCTTTGGGTAGGCAGGCAGGGTAGTTCGCGCTCCAGCCACGCTAGCCAGGGTCCCCCCAGTCATTGTGTCGCTGCTGGGAATAGTAGTACACCGCTCGCTCAGCATTCTGTTTACTGCCACTCTGTGTACCTCGCTCAGCCACACTATATAGCATTCTGTTTACTGTTCTGTGTCTGCTGGGAATAGTAGTACACCGCTCGCTCAGCCACACTATATAGCATTCTGTTTACTGCCACTCTGTGTACCTCGCTCAGCCACACTATATAGCATTCTGTTTACTGTTCTGTGTCTGCTGGGAATAGTAGTACACCGCTCGCTCAGCCACACTATATAGCATTCTGTTTACTGTTCTGTGTCTGCTGGGAATAGTAGTACACCGCTCGCTCAGCCACACTATATAGCATTCTGTTTACTGCCACTCTGTGTACCTCGCTCAGCCACACTATATAGCATTCTGTTTACTGTTCTGTGTCTGCTGGGAATAGTAGTACACCGCTCGCTCAGCCACACTATATAGCATTCTGTTTACTGCCACTCTGTGTACCTCGCTCAGCCACACTATATAGCATTCTGTTTACTGTTCTGTGTCTGCTGGGAATAGTAGTACACCGCTCGCTCAGCCACACTATATAGCATTCTGTTTACTGCCACTCTGTGTCTGCTGGGAATAGTAGTACACCGCTCACCTGCCACTGTATAGCATTGTGCTCTGTGTCGCTGCTGGGAATAGTGGTACACCGCTCACCCGCCACTGTATAGCATTGTGCTCTGTGTCGCTGCTGGGAATAGTGGTACACCGCTCACCCGCCACTGTATAGCATTGTGCTCTGTGTCGCTGCTGGGAATAGTGGTACACCGCTCAGCCACACTATATAGCATTCTGTTTACTGTTCTGTGTCTGCTGGGAATAGTAGTACACCGCTCGCTCAGCCACACTATATAGCATTCTGTTTACTGCCACTCTGTGTACCTCGCTCAGCCACACTATATAGCATTCTGTTTACTGCCACTCTGTGTCTTCTGGGAATAGTAGTATACCGCTCACCTGCCACTGTATAGCATTGTGCTCTGTGTCGCTGCTGGGAATAGTGGTACACCGCTTACCCGCCACTGTATAGCATTGTGCTCTGTGTCGCTGCTGGGAATAGTGGTACACCACTCACCCGCCATTGTATAGCATTGTGCTCTGTGTCGCTGCTGGGAATAGTGGTACACCGCTCACCTGCCACTGTATAGCATTGTGCTGTGTGTCGCTGCTGGGAATAGTGGTACATCACTCAGCCACACTATATAGCATTCTGTTTACTGTTCTGTGTCTGCTGGGAATAGTAGTACACGGCTCGCTCAGCCACACTATATAGCATTCTGTTTACTGCCACTCTGTGTACCTTGCTCAGACACACTATATAGCATTCTGTTTACTGCCACTCTGTGTCTTCTGGGAATAGTAGTACACCGCTCACCAGCCACTGTATAGCATTGTGCTCTGTGTCGCTGCTGGGAATAGTGGTACACCGCTCACCCGCCACTATATAGCATTGTGCTTTGTGTCGCTGCTGGGAATAGTGGTACACCGCTCACCCGCCACTGTATAGCATTGTGCTCTGTGTCGCTGCTGGGAATAGTGGTACACCGCTCAGCCACACTATATAGCATTCTGTTTACTGTTCTGTGTCTGCTGGGAATAGTAGTACACCGCTCGCTCAGCCACACTATATAGCATTCTGTTTACTGCCACTCTGTGTACCTCGCTCAGCCACACTATATAGCATTCTGTTTACTGCCACTCTGTGTCTGCTGGGAATAGTAGTACACCGCTCACCCGCCACTGTATAGCATTGTGCTCTGTGTCGCTGCTGGGAATAGTGGTACACCGCTCACCCGCCACTGTATAGCATTGTGCTCTGTGTCGCTGCTGGGAATAGTGGTACACCGCTCACCCGCCACTGTATAGCATTGTGCTCTGTGTCGCTGCTGGGAATAGTGGTACACCGCTCAGCCACACTATATAGCATTCTGTTTACTGTTCTGTGTCTGCTGGGAATAGTAGTACACCGCTCGCTCAGCCACACTATATAGCATTCTGTTTACTGCCACTCTGTGTACCTCGCTCAGCCACACTATATAGCATTCTGTTTACTGCCACTCTGTGTCTGCTGGGAATAGTAGTACACCGCTCACCCGCCACTGTATAGCATTGTGCTCTGTGTCGCTGCTGGGAATAGTGGTACACCGCTCACCCGCCACTGTATAGCATTGTGCTCTGTGTCGCTGCTGGGAATAGTGGTACACCGCTCACCCGCCACTGTATAGCATTGTGCTCTGTGTCGCTGCTGGGAATAGTGGTACTGTATAGCATTTCTGTACTGCCACTGTACTGCTGCCAGTCAGCGTGTACTGTAAGGATAAGTGAAATGAGGAAGAAATCCGGTGAAAGAGGGAGGGGCAAGGGAAAAGGTGTTTCCCCTGACGGTTCACGTACAGGCCACAGGGGAGCACCCAAGAAAACCCACTCAATACCGCCCATGTTGTCCAGGACAACAACCCTCACAAATCCAAAAGAACAGGACCAGATAATTACTTGGATGACCTCTCAAGCGTCCAGCAGTGGGTTAAGCAGCACCAGCACATCACGCACGAGGTCCGAGTCCTCAGCCAGTTACAAGGAGCCAGTGGGCACAAAGCTGACACAACCGGCAGCGACACCACGCACACAACTGCCAGATAACCAGTCCGATGAATTACCTCAGGACACAATGGGGTATTCGCAGGAGCTATTCCCAGCCCAACAAACTTCCACCTTTCAAAGGTCAATGGAGGAACAGCCAGAAATGTTGTGCCCGGATTCACAACCATTAACTGTGGGAAATGCACCGCGCACTGAAATACAAGGCGAGTCCGAGGAGGACTCGGAAACCCAAATCCCAGAGCAAGTTGGGCAGGAGGGGTTGCAATTGCAGGAGGTCGGCCGACAAGATCTGGAAGACGACGTTGGAGTGAGCTGCGCAGAGGTTGTTCTGGGGAGCTCTACTCCACGGCGGCGGCCCCCCACAATGACATATGACGAGTTTGAGGAGATGGAAGAGGAGGGTATGGACAATGTGGACAGAGACCCAGATTTTGTTTGTGAACGAGAACATCGCCGTCGTAGCAGCAGCACAGATGAGTCTGTTGAAGAACCCACTGCTGCACGAGTTCGCCTTGTGCCACAAGGTAGGCGGCGCACAATTTCAGGCACCACAAGCGTGGAAGTTCAAGTGAGAGGCAAAAGAGGAGCAAACAGAAATCGCCAGCAAGGCAGGTGCTCCAAAGTCTGGGCTTTCTTTGAAGACTGCACTGAGGATGTTACCATGGCGATTTGCAAGGTGTGCAAGACCCACCTGAGCAGGGGGAAAAGTATTAACAACCTCTCCACCACCAGCATGAGCCGCCACATGCTATCCAAACATCCCACTCTGTGGGCAAACTCGGCAGGACAGGGTACCAGCAACACTGTCTCCCTTGGGTTCACCAGACTCACCACCAGACCCGCCTCAGCAGCAGCGGTAGCCCAGCCATTGCATGGTTCACAACATTCACAAACATCAGACGACGCTGACACTGTCACTTTCCGGAGTAGTGCTCTTGAGGTCTCCCAGTCTTCATCAAACACAACAACCAACAGCCCTTCAGTGTGCAGCGCTACGGTTCAGTTGTCTGTGTCGGAGATGTTTGAGCGCAAGAGGAAATTGCCAGCAAATGACCCCCGGGCCATGGCAGTAACAGCCAGCATAGCCAAGCTTCTGGCCTGCGAAATGCTGCCATATCGAGTGGTGGAGACAAACAGCTTCAAGGGCATGATGTCAGTGGCCATCCCACGTTACGTGGTTCCCAGCCGCTACCACTTTGCACGCTCTGCAGTGCCTGAGTTGCATGAGCACGTGGTCAGCAAAATAACCCGAAGCTTGAAGAATGCCGTTGCCTGCAAGGTTCATCTCACCACTGACACCTGGACGAGTGCGTTCGGCCAGGGTCGATACATCTCCCTTATCGCGCACTGGGTGAACCTTGTGGAGCCTGGCAGCGATTCCTCACCTGCTACGGTGCGGGTGTTGCCCACACCACAAACAGCTGCACCGCCGTCCCTCCCACTGGATAACAACAGCAGCACCTAGCTCTCTGACTCCTTCTCCTCCAACGCATCTCAAAGCTGTACCTCATCCGGAAACGCTAACCCAGCAGCAGTAGGATCGTGGAAGCAGTGCAGCACAGCTGTTGGCATGCGTCAGCAAGCGTTGCTGAAGCTGATCTGCCTTGGGGATAAGCAGCACACAGGGGAGGAAATTTGGAAGGGAATAAAGGAACAGACGGAGTTGTGGCTGGCACCGCTGGACCTGAAACCGGGCATGGTTGTGTGTGATAATGGGAGTAATCTCATTTGCGCTTTAAGGTTGGCTAAGCTGACACACATCCCTTGCCTGGCGCACGTGATGAACCTAGTAGTTCAGCGGTTCCTGAGTACATACCCAGGCGTGGCCGATCTTCTGTTGAAGGTGCGTCGAGTGGCCAAACATTGTAGAAATTCCAGTACTGCTTCAGGGGCACTCGCCAAGATGCAGGATCACTTCAATCTCCCCCACCATCGCTTGCTGTGTGATGTCCCTACCCGCTGGAATTCTACGCTGCACATGCTAGCCCGCTTTTGTGAGCAGAAGAGTGCAGTGGTCCAGTACATGACGGTGCAGTACCGAGGCGCATCCGGACAGCTGCCAAGCTTCTGTGGATCCGATTGGGCCAACATGTTGGACCTCTGCCAAGTCCTCCAAAATTTTGAGCAATCCACGTTGCTTGTGAGCAGTGACAACTCTTCAGTCAGCATTACCATACCACTGCTGTGTTTACTGAAGAGGTCAATGTTGAAAATCAAGGAAACAGCTGTCATGATGCAACTGGGGGAATCTGAAGGAGAAAACGATCAGCGTGATGGTACCAACATCAGGCCATCCGCCTCAGGGAACGCTGGCCCCAGCAGCTATGACGAAGAAGAGGAGGAGGAACAGCTGGAGTTGGAGCAGGAATTTCATGCCACCACTGACGAGGGCCAGAGCGGTGCACGTTGGACTTCCACAATTCAGCGCGAATGGTCAGCAGAAGCAGACCAGGAGGAAGGTGACGACTATGATGCATCACAACAACTATCACAACGCTCACAAGAGGATGATGAGGATTCTGGTAGGACTCTGGCACACATGGCTCAATTCATGCTAGACTGCATTGAACGTGACCCACGCATTGTGCGCATTTTGGACAACACCAATTACTGGGTTTATACCCTTCTGGATCCACGGTACAAACACAATGTTCCAAAACTGCTTGAAGAAAGAGTCAGACAGGTCAAAATGGAAGAATACCAGCAGGCCCTTGTGGAGACTTTAGAGAGGAGATTGACATCCTCCCCCTCCTCTAGCCAGTTGTACGCCGACAGACTGACTTCCGCAAACCCAGGACGACCAGGAGGGCAGCAAACAACGCAAGCCGCAACTAGTGCCCAAAAGGGAATGGTATCGGCAGTGTCCTTGGAGTGGGAAAATTTTCTGACACCCATGCAGCAGCAGCCCACTGAACAGCAAGCGTGCAGATCCACCTCCAACACCGATCGCCTGGAGAAGATGGTCAAGGACTACATGTCAGATGACGTAGCTGTGTCGAACAATCCATCTGCACCCTTCAACTATTGGGTATCGAAGCTAGACACCTGGCACGAACTGGCAATGTACGCAATAGAGGTGCTGGCTTGCCCGGCAGCCAGCGTTATGTCGGAACGCTGTTTCAGTGCTGCCGGAGGCATCGTCACAGATCGGCGTATCCGCCTCTCCACAGAAAATGCAGACCGTCTGACTCAAATTAAAATGAATCAATCCTGGATTGGAAATGACTATGCAACACTCCAGGACCCCAACCAAGTAACATGACCAATGAACATCTGGGATGGTGTAGCGTTTCCGGTCCCTGTTTATTGAACCTCTCATCTGTATAACATTTATGACAACATGGCGGCAAAAAGCATTGCTGCTATATCCGCACGCTTTTTGTCCTCATGCAAGGCCTGGGTTGTTGTGTCTCACAAAGCGTGGCCTTCTCCTCCTGCGCCTCCTCCTGTTCCATCATGTCTGCTGCTGCTGGGTTAGCGTTGCCGCGTGGTCCCTGTTTATTGAACCACTTATCTTTATTACATTTATGACTGCATGGCGGTACAAAGCATGCTATCCGCACGCTTCTTGTCCTCATGCAAGGCCTGGGTTGTTGTGTCTCACAAAGCGTGGCCTTCTCCTCCTGCGCCTCCTCCTGTTCCATCACGTCTGCTGCTGCTGGGTTAGCGTTGCCGCGTGGTCCCTGTTTATTGAACCACTTATCTTTATTACATTTATGACTGCATGGCGGTACAAAGCATGCTATCCGCACGCTTCTTGTCCTCATGCAAGGCCTGGGTTGTTGTGTCTCACAAAGCGTGGCCTTCTCCTCCTGCACCTCCTCCTGTTCCATCACGTCTGCTGCTGCTGGGTTAGCGTTGCCGCGTGGTCCCTGTTTATTGAACCACTTATCTTTATTACATTTATGACTGCATGGCGGTACAAAGCATGCTATCCGCACGCTTCTTGTCCTCATGCAAGGCCTGGGTTGTTGTGTCTCACAAAGCGTGGCCTTCTCCTCCTGCGCCTCCTCCTGTTCCATCACGTCTGCTGCTGCTGGGTTAGCGTTGCCGCGTGGTCCCTGTTTATTGAACCACTTATCTTTATTACATTTATGACTGCATGGCGGTACAAAGCATGCTATCCGCACGCTTCTTGTCCTCATGCAAGGCCTGGGTTGTTGTGTCTCACAAAGCATGGCCTTCTCCTCCTGCGCCTCCTCCTGTTCCATCACGTCTGCTGCTGCTGGGTTAGCGTTGCCGCGTGGTCCCTGTTTATTGAACCACTTATCTTTATTACATTTATGACTGCATGGCGGTACAAAGCATGCTATCCGCACGCTTCTTGTCCTCATGCAAGGCCTGGGTTGTTGTGTCTCACAAAGCGTGGCCTTCTCCTCCTGCGCCTCCTCCTGTTCCATCACGTCTGCTGCTGCTGGTGCTGGGTTAGCGTTACCGGTCCCTTTTCCTATAACCTCTTCTCTGTATTACATTTATGACTGCATGGCGAAAAAAAGCATGTTACCTGTGCAAAGAAACATGACATTTTCCACATTTAAAAGACAGTTATTCCTTTGAAACTTTACAATCAATTTTCTCAAAAACTATAAGCTCTTTTTCAAATATTTTTTTTCCTCTTGTACCCACTCCCAAGGTGCACATACCCTGCTAATTTGGGGTATGTAGTATGTAAGGAAGCTTTACAAAGCATGAAAGTTCGGGTCCCCATTGACTTCCATTATGTTCGGAGTTCGGCACGAACACCCGAACATCGCGGCGATGTTCGGCGAACGTTCGCGAACCCGAACATCTAGGTGTTCGCCCAACACTAGTCCCGGCACACTTGCGGATCTGACTACGGATCTGGGTGCTCCCACATAAGTGATCGCAACGCCAGACACCCAACAACTGAACAGCTGGCTGTATATATACACGGAGGCTTCTCCAGCACCTCCCTAAGTGCTGGACCAATCAGGAGGGGAGCCAAGGTCAGCTGACCAACCTGGTCAGCTGACTCATCTCTGGCTGGCATAAATGTTCTGCCTCAATGCGCGCGCACGCGTCATTCTTAATCCAGAGGGACTACGAGTCCCAGCCACAGCAGCCCCGCTCTGCGGTGTCTCCGCAGCAGGGGTATGCGCACTAACCGCCGCGTGCAATGCGGCGGTTTCTCCTCTCTCATTGGGTCCCTGCACGGAGACAGCCGCCTCGTGCTGAGAGGAGGCGGCTGCCTCTCCGTGTGCAGCAACACTGCGTGCGGAAAGAGCCGCCTGCCGCTGGCTCCTGGCGGCGGCTCTTCCGTATTTATTTACAGTACCCCCCCCCCCCCTGAGGAGTGGACTCTGGACAGCTCCTTCTGGGCTTTTCTGGATGTAAAGCATAAAACTCCCTCACTAACTCATCCGCATGCATACGGTTCCCAGGTACCCATTGCCTCTCCTCAATGCCATACCCTTTCCAATGTACGAGATATTGCACCGAGTTTTGTACCATGCGTAAATCTAATATCTTTTCCACTTCATACTCAGGTTGGGCATCTACCAACACGGGAGGAGGAGGAGTGGGACCCACCTGGACTGCTGGTTTAAGAAGGGACACGTGGAAGGACCTTACCCCCCGCATGCTGGTGGGAAGGTCAACGGTATAAGTAACATTATTAATCTTTTTTACTACCGGAAATGGACCGACAAACCTGGGGCCCAATTTATCTGAGGGCTGTTTCAGCGCCAAATGACGTGTGGACACCCAAACCAAGTCTCCTGGCTGGAAGCTCCACTCTACTGAACGTTTCTTGTCAGCTTGACCCTTCTGAGTAAGAAACGCCTTTTGTAAACTATCTCTCACCGTACGCCAAATGTCTTTAAAAGACCTCTGCCAGGCCTCCAGAGCTGGAAACGGGGTGGAGGGCGGCCACTGGCAACGGTGAGAACTTGGGCAATCTACCAGACACAACCTGGAACGGAGAGAATCCGGTGGAAGAGCTTTTCAAATTGTTTTGTGCGAACTCCGCGAAGGGCAGAAATTTGACCCAGTCGCTCTGTGTCTCCGCAACATAGCACCTCAAAAATTGCTCCAATGACTGGTTGATTCTCTCCGTCTGCCCATTGGTCTGTGGGTGGTAGCCCGATGAAAATGACAGCTTCATGCCCATTTGTTGGCAGAATGCCCTCCAGAATCTAGAAACGAACTGGACTCCCCGATCCGACACTATGTTTTCCGGAATGCCGTGCAGCCGTAACACATGTGTAATAAACAGGTCAGCCAACTCCTGGGCCGAAGGGAGTCCTTTCAAGGGCACGAAATGGGCCATTTTGCTGAAGCGTTCGACTACCACCCAAATGACCGACATACCTTCTGACTTAGGAAGTTCACCAGCAAAATCCATGGACAAATGAGTCCATGGCTCACTCGGGGGGGTAAAGGCTGCAAGGTACCCACAGGTGCCAGCCGGGAGGGTTTACTCTTGGCACAAATCGCACATTCCCTCATGTATTCCTTGCAATCTGCTGCCAAGGACAGCCACCAGGCGCATCTGGCTACCAGATCCTGTGTTCTAGATGCCCCAGGATGCCCAGCATTTTTATGCGCATGGAACATCTCTAGAACCTGGAGATGGAACGGTAGTGGAATGAACAGCACCCCTGCGGGCTTCCCTTCCGGGATGTCTTGTTGAAAGAGAATTAAAGTCCCCTTCCAATCCTCCCAAGTCTCAGTTGCGGCTAGTACCAACCTCTGGGGAATAATAGTCTCTGGAATGGAGGGCTGTGCTGTCTCTGACTCGAAGCACCGGGATAAAGCATCCGCCTTGACATTTTTGCTACCCGGGGTGTACGTAATAATGAAAGAGAACCTGGAGAAAAATAATGACCAACAAGCCTGACGAGGGCTCAACCTCTTAGCCCCCTCAATGTACTCTAGGTTCTTGTGGTCAGTGTAGACCGTGACCGTATGCTCCGCTCCCTCTAACCAATGTCGCCATTCCTCGAAAGCTAACTTAATGGCTAAAAGCTCTCTGTTGCCAATATCGTAGTTCCTTTCCGCAGGGGAGAACCTACGGGAGAAGTAAGCACAGGGGTGCATTCTACCCTGCAAGCCAGATCGCTGAGACAGCACAGCCCCCACCCCGACCTCCGAGGCATCCACCTCAACAATAAATGGAAAAGATGTATCCACATGTCTGAGGATGGGTGCAGAACAAAATAGGCCCTTCAGGGTGGCAAAAGCCTGTAACGCCTCAGGAGACCAGTGAGTGGTATCTGCCCCTTTCTTGGTGAGACTGGTAAGTGGCGAAATGACCGTAGAGTACCCCTTTATGAACCTCCTATAATAGTTGGCGAAGCCAAGAAACCGCTGAAGAGATTTCAAGCCTACCGGCTGAGGCCATTCCAGAACAGCGGAGACCTTGGCAGGATCCATAGACAGGCCTGTGGTGGAAATTATGTACCCCAGGAAAGCGACAGATGTTACTTCGAAGATACACTTTTCTATTTTTGCGTACAATAGGTTCTGCCTTAGCTTGTTCAAAATGAACCTCACATGGGTCCTATGTTCAGAGAGATTGTTGGAGAAAATAAGAATATCGTCTAGGTAGACTAGAACAAATTTCCCCAACACCTCTCTGAATACCTCGTTGATGAGTTCCTGGAAAATGGCCGGGGCATTACATAACCCGAAGGGCATCACCAGGTACTCGTAATGCCAGTCCGGTGTATTAAAGGCCGTTTTCCACTCATCGCCCTTTCTTATGCGTACCAGGTTGTACGCACCCCGTAAATCCAGCTTAGAAAAGATCTGGGCGCCCGTGATCTGAGTGAACAAATCGTCTATCAGGGGTAGCGGATAGCGATTCTTTACTGTAATTTTGTTGAGACCGCGGTAATCGATGCAAGGCCGCAGGCTTCCGTCTTTCTTTTTTACGAAAAAGAAGCCTGCCCCAGCAGGCGACCGGGACGGGCGAATGAAACTTTTGGCCAGATTCTCCCTGATGTACTCTTGCATAGCCACTTTTTCGGGTCCCGACAAATTGTACAAATGACCCCGGGGAGGGGGGGGGGTACACAACCAGAACGGAGATCAATGGGACAATCGAAAGGGCGATGTGGAGGTAATTTATCGGCTGCTTTGGGGCAGAATACATCCGAATATTCAGCATACTGGTCTGGTACACCTCCCACCTGAACTCTGGTTTGCCCCAATGTTAACTTCCCCAAACACTGTTGAAAACAATGAGGAGACCAGGAGGTTAACTGACCCGTGGCCCAGTCTATTTGTGGTGAATGGATCTGCAACCACAGCATGCCTAGGATAATAGTGGAGGTTGACATGTGTAACACAAAAAATTGTAACTGTTCCCCATGCAATACCCCTATGGTGAGCTTCACCACCGGAGTCTGCGACAGAGCACGATTCCGTTGCAGAGGGGAATCGTCCACTGCTGTGACCTGAATGGGGGGTCTCACGGGAGTGAGTGGAAGACCCAACTCCTGAGCAAATTCGAAATTCATAAAATTAGCCGCTGAGCCAGAGTCAATAAAAGCTTCAGTGGATACAGATTTATCCTCCCATGTAACTGTACAAGGGAGAAGCAATTTTTTCTCTTTAAGGGGTGAAATTTGTGTGCCCAGGGTGTCACCCCCCACTACTCCTAGGCAAACTCGTTTCCCGACCTGTTAGGGCAGTTTCGCACCCTATGCCCTGCTGCTGCACAATACAGGCACAGCTGTTCCGTTATCCTCCGCCTTCGCTCCACCTGGGTCAATTTCGATCGACCAATCTGCATTGGTTCGGGTGGAGGCAAGGCCGGAGGGGATGAGACAGAGGGAGACGGTGTTACTAAGGGTGCAGCAGAGGGTGCCGCATAGGATGTCGCCCTTACACGGTGACTGCCTCGAATTTGCCTCTGATGGCGTAATCGACGGTCGACTCGGATGGCCGATGTGATGGCCTCATCGACTGTCCTGGGTTCGGGCAAAGTTAACATTAAATCGGAGACCTCCTCCAACAACCCAGACAAGAAGTAATCCATCAGGGCAAAATTATCAAATCTGGCAGTGACTGACCATTTGCGGAATTCTGCCGCGTAATCCTCGACTGAGCCTCTGCCTTGCCGCAAAAGTTTGAGCTTGCGCTCAGAGGTAGCCGCAAGGTCAGGGTCGTCGTATATCACGGCCATGGCCTTAAAAAATTCCTCTACTGAAGTTAGAGCAGTATCAGTGGGAGGCAGATTGTATGCCCAGGTCTGGGAGTCACCGGTTAACAATGTTTTAATAAAAATGACCCGTTGGGTCTCAGTCCCCGAGGATCGGGGTCTCAGCTCGAAGTATGACAACACTCTACTCCTAAAATTCCGGAAGTCAGACTTGTGGCCGGAAAATTTATCAGGTACAGGCATACGTATGTCATCACTAGGAGAAGATCGCACTGAATCAACTGACGTCTGAAGGGTTTGCACAGAGCCTTTTAGTGCATCAATTAAGGCTTTGTGCTGGCCCAGTGCTTGATGGATGGTATCCACCGTAGTGGCAAGCACAGTCAGAGGGTCAGCGCGTGCGTCCATCAGTATTGTGGTCTGGCGTTCTGTAACGATTGGTGAAGCACAGAGAGGATCTGATTACCGGTGATCTGCAGTATCACGGGGAATACAGATGTATACCAGATTATAAGTGATCTGCAGTATTACCGATAATCCGATATACTAGCTAACCTCTGTTCACCTGAGTAGAGTGTAGTGTTTGGTGTAACAGTAACACTTAGAGGACTAGGCCTCAGTACAGCAAGGAGTACTGCACAGATTCCTTCCGCAGACCTGAGCTCTCCAAGACGGGAGGAGTCAGGCTGACAGTAGGAAGGATATTCTGACAGGAACCCTCAAGAGGAAGGGTCACTAACAGTGTGAAGAACCGCCTCTAACAGCAAGGTCGGTTCTCGAGGTCGGACTAGCCAGGTCGTACACACACGGACAGATAAAGTACAAGATCAGGAGGCAAAAGGCGGAGTCAAGGTACAGACAGGGTTCGGCAACGGGGTATCAGATAGATCAAGGTACAAAATCAGGAGGCAGAAACAGAGTCTAGGAACGAGCCGGGGTTCGGCAACAGAGTATCAGAAATATCGAGGTACAAGGTCAGAGTTCAGGAGAATGGTCAGGCAGGAAATAGGTCATAACAGATAAACACAATCAAACTAGTACTTTAGCTATCAACAATCTAGCTAAGTGTAGGATTACAGCTCCAGCTGGTCCCGGCACACTTGCGGATCTGACTACGGATCTGGGTGCTCCCAAATAAGTGATCGCAACGCCAGACACCCAACAACTGAACAGCTGGCTGTATATATACATGGAGGCTTCTCCAGCACCTCCCTAAGTGCTGGACCAATCAGGAGGGGAGTCAGGGTCAGCTGACCAACCTGGTCAGCTGACTCATCTCTGGCTGGCATAAATGTTCTGCCTCAATGCGCGCGCGCGCGTCATTCTTAATCCAGAGGGACTACGAGTCCCAGCCACAGCAGCTCCGCTCTGCGGTGTCTCCGCAGCGGGGGTATGCGCACTAACCGCCGCGTCCAATGCGGCGGTTTCTCCGCTCTCATTGGGTCCCTGCACAGAGACAGCTGCTGAGAGGAGGCGGCTGCCTCTCCGTGTGCAGCAACACTGCGTGCGTGAAAGAGACGCCTGCCGCTGGCTCCTGGCGGCGGCTCTTCCGCGTTTATTTACAGGGGCTCTATTAAGTCTAGTTACTCCCCTGAATGGACATACAATATTTTGAGAGAAATGGGAGTCACACCATGTGGTTGCTAGATCCCAAGAGACTGGCAATTTCCTGCAAGACTCTAGGATGTGGCACTCTAGAGCAGTGATGGGCCGAAATTTTGCATCGAAATTCGCATTTTTGCATCGTAATGCAAAATTTCAGGGGAAATCGTAATTGATTTCATATGTAATAGGCTATTAGCAAAGTTTCCATACTTGCTATTGCTACCAAAATTGCTACATATGCAGAATAGTAGGTACAAGTCAAAAAAAATATCTTTCAAAAAGACCTTTAAGTTGTTGAGAAAATCGATTTTAAAAATGCAAAGAAAAATAGTTTTTTGCTTTTTTAAAATTGATTTTCTCAAAAACTATATGGTCTTTTTGGAAAATTCTTTTTCCCTTGTACCCACTACTCCTTTAACATAGGTAGCAATTTTGGTGTCAGTAGCATGTATGGGGGCTTTGCTATTAACCTCCAAAGTCGGCAGAAAATTACACAAAATGTTGTGAAAATTACGCAAATTTGTATGCGTAATTACGAATGACTACGAAATCAATTTAGTTTGCAAATCGTAATTACGTATGGGCGTAATTCTGAAAATGTACGCGAGATTTTGTGAAATCGTAATTTTGCTGATTACGATCATCACTGCTCTTGAGAGCCAGCAAATCACTGCCATTTAAAAAGCCAGTACCTGGTGATGTCACAATGGACAAAGGGAAGGGACAAGGGAAATTGCACCGCTCTGTGCCTACAACCCAAGGGGCTGGCCATTTTCTATAAGAACCTAAGGTGTGTCAACCCCAAAAGCCAACCAATCATTGTTATTTAAAAGGCCAGTACCTGGTGTTGTCCCAATGGACAAACAATATTTTAAGAGCAAGGGAAGTTGCACCTTGTGCCTGCACCCCAAGGGACTGGCCATTTTCTATAGGAGCCTAAGGTGTGGCACCCCCAAAAGCCAACCAATCATTGTTATTTAAAAGGCCAGTACCTGGTGTTGTCCCAATGGACAAACAATATTTTAAGAGCAAGGGAAGTTGCGCCTTGTGCCTGCACCCCAAGGGACTGGCCATTTTCTATAGGAGCCTAAGGTGTGGCACCCCCAAAAGCCAACCAATCACTCCAATCACTGCAGGGCTGCTTTTAGGCATGGGCATTACAAGCCACTGCCTGGAGTGCCATTTGTCCTGGGGGGCACCATGCCACTGATTAATCTCTGCCCCTGAACTTAGCTCCACCCCTTAAATGGAAACTTAGCCATGTCCCTGAATGAAGCCCCCCTACCAATCAAGCTACATGTGGTAGAAAAAGCTGGGCACATGGGCGAGTGGTGAGCTGACAGGGGGAAACACAGCACTGGACTCCAGCGGAGAGGTGAGAGCAAAGCTTCTGTTGTGTTATACTCTGCATTTTTACACACTAAGCTGGGGTAGTACAGGAAGGGGGTGTGCAACAAAATGCGACAGGATCAGTGTGTTGTTTGTATCTCAGGGACTCCCTGTATTATGTATCTTCCATATACGGCACATGGTTTATATTCTCTAGTGTGAGCAGGGGCGTAACAATAGGGGATATGACCCCTGCCCTTACGGGGTCCCAGGCCTCCCCTAGGGCCCGCTCAGGACCTTTTTGGGGGGCAGGATGGGTCGCAGCATAAGAGGAGAGTGTGGCAGATCGGTGGGGAGGGGGGACATTCCCCCCCCCTCCCTCACCTTGGGCTCTCCTCTCAGCGCTCCCCCTCCTGCAAATAAATTAGTGATGCTCAGATACCTCTTTTTGATATCTGGATTGTTCCGGATCCGGATAGCAAAATATCTGGATAAATCCAGATATCTGGTTTCAAACCGTTTGGATATCTGAGTTTATCCAGATATCCAAACCCATTATGTGGATTGAATCCGGGTATCTGGATTGAAAACCGGAAGTGGCCTTTAAATTGCTTCCAAAACGTCTTTTATAGTAAATGATGCATGAAGCATCATGTTTTTTTTTTTTTTTTTAAGAAAAACAGCAATTGTTTATGTGGGGAGGTATAGTAAATCAAAAAAAAATTAAAAAAAAGAAATGGCTGTAAATTAACATCAGGAGGTTCCAGACAGTGGTTGTGCAGCCCACATTGTGTCCAATGCACAACTGGGACATCACAGTTTTCAGCCCAGACATCTCAAAAAAATTAAACAGTTTTTCTTTTTTCAACAAAATAGCTATTGTAGTGGTGTAATAGCTGGTGACAGTGGCAGATTGGCAGCAGAAGATTTGTTCTGTGTGGTGGGTAGAGATCTCTGTTGTACAGCTGGTGGTGGCCTGCTCATCCACCATCAGCTCCATCACAGGCTCAGTGTCTTTCTCCTCCAATGTGCGCCGACGACCCTGCTGGAAAATGGCCGCTACACGCTGCTGCACCTCTGCAGTGTGACTCCACCTAACAGCTGGGCGCCCATTTCATCCACGGCCAGTGGTTATCGGCGGAATGAACACTGACGTGGCAAAACTGCTAACGGTGGTGGCAATGCTGCTCCCTCTTCTCTTGCCCTTGCTTTTCATGCTGCCCCCCCTCCGGCTGCCAGTGCCAGCAGACATAGTACAACTTTATATGTGTCCAAATGAAGTGGGGTACTTGTACTTTATTCAAATCAGTAGTACTAGTAGATAGTAGCAGTAGTAGAACTTCAACTAACGGAGTGACAGCAGAGTAGCACACACTGACACACTAACTGTCTGTCTATCTGTCACACTGTAACAGGGTTGCAATTAAGGTAAGCAAACTCAATACAAATTAACTATGTATTACTGGTAGTAGTAGACTAGTTGTTGTAGTAGTACTAGTAGAACTTCAACTGACGGAGTGACAGGAGCACACACTAACTGTCTGTCACACACTGACTGGCTCTAACAGCAGCACTGCATTAACTATCTGTAGTAAATGAAGCTAAAACTGTGGTAATACTCTCTCTAACAACTAACTAAACACAATATAAGACTAGTAGTAGTACAGTAATCTAATCCCTAATAACCTACAAGCTATACTGTAGCTAGTGTTGGGCGAACAGTGTTCGCCACTGTTCGGGTTCTGCAGAACATCACCCTGTTCGGGTGATGTTCGGGTTCGGCCGAACACCTGATGGTGTTCGGCCAAACTGTTCGGCCATATGGCCGAACTAAGAGCGCATGGCCGAACGTTACCCGAACGTTCGGCTAGCGCTGTGATTGGCCGAACAGATCACGTGTAGTGTTGGGCGAACATCTAGATGTTCGGGTTCGGGCCGAACATGGCCGAACTCCGAACATAATGGAAGTCAATGGGGACCCGAACTTTTGTGCTTTGTAAAGCCTCCTTACATGCTACATACCCCAAATTTACAGGGTATGTGCACCTTGGGAGTGGGTACAAGAGGAAAAAAAATTTAGCAAAAAGAGCTTATAGTTTTTGAGAAAATCGATTTTAAAGTTTCAAAGGGAAAACTGTCTTTTAAATGCGGGAAATGTCTGTTTTCTTTGCACAGGTAACATGCTTTTTGTCGGCATGCAGTCATAAATGTAATACATATAAGAGGTTCCAGGAAAAGGGACCGGTAACGCTAACCCAGCAGCAGCACACGTGATGGAACAAGAGGAGGGTGGCGCAGGAGGAGAAGGCCACGCTTTGAGACACAACAACCCAGGCCTTGCATGAGGACAAGAAGCGTGCGGATAGCAATTTGCATTTTGTCGCCATGCAGTCATAAATGTAATACAGATGAGAGGTTCAATAAACAGGGACCGGAAACGCTAACCCATCACAGATGTTCATTGTTCATGTTACTTGGTTGGGGTCCGGGAGTGTTGCGTAGTCGTTTCCAATCCAGGATTGATTCATTTTAATTTGAGTCAGACGGTCTGCATTTTCTGTGGAGAAGCGGATACGCCGCCGATCTGTGACGATGCCTCCGGCAGCACTGAAACAGCGTTCCGACATAACGCTGGCTGCCGGGCAAGCCAGCACCTCTATTGCGTACATTGCCAGTTTGTGCCAGGTGTCTAGCTTCGATACCCAATAGTTGAAGGGTGCAGATGGATTGTTCAACACAGCTACGCCATCTGACATGTAGTCCTTGACCATCTTCTCCAGGCGATCGGTGTTGGAGGTGGATCTGCACGCTTGCTGTTCTGTGTGCTGCTGCATGGGTGTCAGAAAATTTTCCCACTCCAAGGACACTGCCGATACCATTCCCTTTTGGGCACTAGCTGCGGCTTGTGTTGTTTGCTGCCCTCCTGGTCGTCCTGGGTTTGCGGAAGTCAGTCTGTCGGCGTACAACTGGCTAGAGGAGGGGGAGGATGTCAATCTCCTCTCTAAAGTCTCCACAAGGGCCTGCTGGTATTCTTCCATTTTGACCTGTCTGGCTCTTTCTTCAAGCAGTTTTGGAACATTGTGTTTGTACCGTGGATCCAGAAGGGTATAAACCCAGTAATTGGTGTTGTCCAGAATGCGCACAATGCGTGGGTCGCGTTCAATGCAGTCCTAGGCCGAAGAGGTCATAGCCTAGGGTCACAAAACCTGTTTATTGGGCAATTTCAATGGTGGCGAGTCTGACGTACATAAATCGCAGCAATGGCCGTTAGCAACGTCTGAATCTCACGAAATGTCTCATGCAGGTAGAAGACATATTGTTAGACTTGGGCTCCAAAGATGGGTTCCCTACATCTCTGCAAACCAGAGTTACAGGGCTCCAAATTTGGTAAAATCCCCCATAGGCTTTCATTGGGCCTCCTATTTACAGTTCCAAAATCTCACATCTTTTCAAAGGGCAATTACTCAGCAGTGGCAAATTTTCTAGCATTGTAGGGACCCTTAGGGGGAACATGACTGGTGAGTTTCGGGCCCCTAGGCCAAAGAGGTCATAGCCTAGGGTCACAAAAACCTGTTTATTGGGGCTATTTCAATGGTAGTGATGGTGACGTACATAAATCGCAGCAATGGCCGTTAGCAAAGTCTGCATCTCACGAAATGTCTCATGCAGGTAGAAGACATATTGTTAGACTTGGATTCCAAAGATGGGGTCCCTACATCTCTGCAAACCAGAGTTACAGGGGTCCAAAATTGGTAAAATCCCCCATAGGATTTCATTGGCTCCCTATTTCACTTTCCAAAATCTCACATCTTTTCAAAGGGCAATGGCTCAGCAGTACCAAATTTTCTAGCATTGTAGGGACCCTTAGGGGGAACATGACTGGTGAGTTTCGGGCCCCTAGGCCGAAGAGGTCATAGCCTAGGGTCACAAAAACCTGTTTATTGGGGCTATTTCAATGGTAGTGATGGTGACGTACATAAATCTCAGCCATGGCCGTTAGCAACGTCTGAATCTCACGAAATGTCTCATGCAGGTAGAAGACATATTGTTAGACTTAGATTCCAAAGATGGGGTCCCTACATCTCTGCAAACCAGAGTTACAGGGGTCCAAAATTGGTAAAATCCCCCATAGGCTTTCATTGGGCCTCCTATTTACCGTTCCAAAATCTCACACCATTTCAAAGGGCAATGGCTCAGCAGTGGCAAAACTCACCAGTCATGATCCCCCTAAGGGTCCCTACAATGCTAGAAAATTTGGTACTGCTGAGCCATTGCCCTTTGAAAAGATGTGAGATTTTGGAAAGTGAAATAGGGAGCCAATGAAATCCTATGGGGGATTTTACCAATTTTGGACCCCTGTAACTCTGGTTTGCAGAGATGTAGGGACCCCATCTTTGGAATCCAAGTCTAACAATATGTCTTCTACCTGCATGAGACATTTCGTGAGATTCAGACTTTGCTAACGGCCATTGCTGCGATTTATGTACGTCACCATCACTACCATTGAAATAGCCCCAATAAACAGGTTTTTGTGACCCTAGGCTATGACCTCTTTGGCCTAGGGGCCCGAAACTCACCAGTCATGTTCCCCCTAAGGGTCCCTACAATGCTAGAAAATTTGCCACTGCTGAGTAATTGCCCTTTGAAAAGATGTGAGATTTTGGAACTGTAAATAGGAGGCCCAATGAAAGCCTATGGGGGATTTTACCAAATTTGGAGCCCTGTAACTCTGGTTTGCAGAGATGTAGGGAACCCATCTTTGGAGCCCAAGTCTAACAGCCCAAGTCTAACAATATGTCTTCTACCTGCATGAGACATTTCGTGAGATTCAGACGTTGCTAACGGCCATTGCTGCGATTTATGTACGTCAGACTCGCCACCATTGAAATTGCCCAATAAACAGGTTTTGTGACCCTAGGCTATGACCTCTTCGGCCTAGGACTGCATTGAACGCGACCCACGCATTGTGCGCTTTCTGGACAACACCAATTACTGGGTTTATACCCTTCTGGATCCACGGTACAAACACAATGTTCCAAAACTGCTTGAAGAAAGAGCCAGACAGGTCAAAATGGAAGAATACCAGCAGGCCCTTGTGGAGACTTTAGAGAGGAGATTGACATCCTCCCCCTCCTCTAGCCAGTTGTACGCCGACAGACTGACTTCCGCAAACCCAGGACGACCAGGAGGGCAGCAAACAACACAAGCCGCAGCTAGTGCCCAAAAGGGAATGGTATCGGCAGTGTCCTTGGAGTGGGAAAATTTTCTGACACCCATGCAGCAGCACACAGAACAGCAAGCGTGCAGATCCACCTCCAACACCGATCGCCTGGAGAAGATGGTCAAGGACTACATGTCAGATGGCGTAGCTGTGTTGAACAATCCATCTGCACCCTTCAACTATTGGGTATCAAAACTAGACACCTGGCACAAACTGGCAATGTACGCAATAGAGGTGCTGGCTTGCCCGGCAGCCAGCGTTATGTCGGAACGCTGTTTCAGTGCTGCCGGAGGCATCGTCACAGATCGGCGGCGTATCCGCTTCTCCACAGAAAATGCAGACCGTCTGACTCAAATTAAAATGAATCAATCCTGGATTGGAAACGACTACGCAACACTCCCGGACCCCAACCAAGTAACATGAACAATGAACATCTGTGATGGGTTAGCGTTTCCGGTCCCTGTTTATTGAACCTCTCATCTGTATTACATTTATGACTGCATGGCGACAAAATGCAAATTGCTATCCGCACGCTTCTTGTCCTCATGCAAGGCCTGGGTTGTTGTGTCTCAAAGCGTGGCCTTCTCCTCCTGCGCCACCCTCCTCTTGTTCCATCACGTGTGCTGCTGCTGGGTTAGCGTTACCGGTCCCTTTTCCTGGAACCTCTTATATGTATTACATTTATGACTGCATGCCGACAAAAAGCATGTTACCTGTGCAAAGAAAACAGACATTTCCCGCATTTAAAAGACAGTTTTCCCTTTGAAACTTTAAAATCGATTTTCTCAAAAACTATAAGCTCTTTTTGCTAAAAAAAAATTTCCTCTTGTACCCACTCCCAAGGTGCACATACCCTGTAAATTTGGGGTATGTAGCATGTAAGGAGGCTTTACAAAGCACAAAAGTTCGGGTCCCCATTGACTTCCATTATGTTCGGAGTTCGGGTCGAACACCCGAACATCGCGGCCATGTTCGGCCTGTTCGGCCCGAACCCGAACATCTAGATGTTCGCCCAACACTAACTGTAGCTAAGGCTGGCAGCAGGCCTAGCCTGTGCACACAGCAGGCCCTAACCTAGCCTAGCAGCTGCAGCACTGAGTCTGACTAAAATCAAAATACAAGATAGCTAACTAAAAAACAATAAAATACTGGTGTAGTACAGGTGTTTAGGAGCAAAAATGCTAGGTTCAGCACAGTAATACAGCACTTGCTTAGCCAACAGCACTGGAGATATCTCTCAGTGAGCAGTCAGCAAGGACAGCAAGGACAAGATTCTCATCATGGTGCCCGCCTTATATACAGGAAGGGCTGGCCAGGGTTTCCCTCTGTGATTGGTTGCTAAGGCTTCAGCTGGGATCCCTCTGATTGGCTCAATGACGTCATGGATGTTATCTCCGTGGTTACGCTATCCGGATCCGGGTACTCAAACTAGGTATCTGGACTGATTTCCAGATACCTAATACGTATCTGGGTTTACTCGGATAGTTCATTCCGGATTTATCCAGCTATCTGGAATCCGTATCTGAGTTCAGATACCAGAAAAAAGTTCGGATATCTGGATAGTTCGGGTATCTGGAATCTGGATGAGCATCACTGCCTGCAATCATTAGTGGCAGCGGGCGGGCGGCGGTAGGCTGAATACATTCCTCTATCGCGCAGGAGGGCTTCGATCTCTAAGAGCTTCATGCTACTTCCTGTTTACACAGGAAGTAACATGAAGCACTTACTGATCGGTACCTCCTGCGTAATGGAGGTATGTATTCAGCCTGCCGCTGCCACTAATGATTGCAGGAGGGGGAGTGCTGAGAAGAGAGCCCGAGGTGAGGGGGGGGGGGAGAAATGTTCCCCCTCCCCGCCGATCTGCCACACTCTCCTCTTATGCTGCAACCCCTCCTGCCCCCCAAAAAGGCCCTGAGCGGGCCCTGGGGGGGGGGGGGGGGGGGGAGACAGATTTTGTTTTTTGCAGGGGGGCCCGGGGATTTCTAGTTATGCCCCTGAGTGTGAGGGTTTTTTGGGGGGGGGGGGGGGGGATGGGCAGGGCATACAGGACTTCTTGCCTGGAGTGATAAAAAGGCTAGAAACACCCCTGCACTGAGGACTGTGTGTGGAACAATGATTGCCTGAAGTTGTGCATTATATTTTTTCTGTAGCATGAACAACATTTTTCCCAAAGTTTTCAGAACATTCCAATTATTCATGTGTTATTGTGATGCTATTATTAGTAATTTGACACAAGAGCTTTCATTCAGGCAGGATTTATTATTTCCTTTTATGCTGTCAGCTTTTCCAGTTTTCTGCCTTCTACTTCTTCTCTACTTGGACCACATGAGCAGGAGGTTGATTGGAAGCTGCTAGTAAGTCTTGGGGAGGAACTTGCAGCACCACATCATTCTGAATCACCATAATTTGCTAAAATATAATAGATAAGAAAAAATATATATATATATATTAATAAAAATGTTATACAAGCCTTAATTTTGCTAAGATTCTTCAAGAAAATAAACAAAAACATTAAAATATACATTTGTGGCAATATACAGTAAAAGAAGTTATGTGCTGGGCCTGGTGCACAAAGGCTCTACAAAGCCCGATACGTTGGATAACCTAAAGTAGATAGCTTCTCTTCTTGCTGAGAGGTCACTCCACTCACAGAGACCATGCACAGGTTGAAGCCTGCTTGTGAACACAGAGCTTTCTAGAGAACAGCATAGTTTCCTCAATCTTCTTAATTAAATATCACTTAAAGTGGACCCGAGATGAAAAACTAACTATAACAAGTAACTTGTCTATATATCTTATCTAAATTAGATAGTTTACACAGCAAATCTAGCTGCACACAGCTTCACCAGTATATGATTTTTTTCTTTCTGTGATACAATGAGAGCAGCCATATTCTGATTGTAATCATTACACAGGCAAGCTGCTCTGCATCTCCTCCCCTCAGCCTGTGAAAACACCACTCCACTCTCAGCCCCCTTGACTCTGAAATCTCTGGCTGGTAACACCTCCTCCTCCTCTTTCGGGAAAGCCTTCATCCTCCCCAGACTGAGCTCCTGTAACGATTGTGGAACTATTTCTGTGGTCAGCACACAAGATGTGCGCTGACACTGCGGAAATCCTCCACAAGCGCCTAAATCAATAGAACCCAGCTTTGGTGCAATGCACCTGTAGAGAGAAAGTGAGCACAGAGACAGAATGTATGTGTGTCCACCAATCTAGTCACCACCCGGCGACGGTGAACACACAACAACGGAAACCAAGTAGGAACGCAATCGCAAGAGTGGCGATTGTCAACAGTGACACAAGACCGAGCAAGACAGAGCACGAGTGTAGCAAGAAAGACACAGCAAATAACAATGATCAGAAGGCTAAGGAAAATAAACGCACTCGCTAAGCGTGGTCGCCGCATGAAAAGCACAACAGCGACAAAGCACGCTAATGGCGCAGTCTCTGCACGAAAAGCGCAACAGAGACAAAACACGCCAACCCTAACTAACCAATGAAACACGGAAATGAACAGAGAACGCGAACGCTTGCTAAACGGTTACCTCACCGAGCCTACAGCAAGCGTTCGTTCCAGACAAGACAGACAGAAGGAGTAACCAGTAGCAACCGCAGCTCTGGCCTACACTCCCAGACAGAGTACGGGAGTGTAGAAGGAACCACCACCACTACCACTAGGGCGAATGCGATCCCAACAGACAGAACAATTTCCTGTCGACCGCTGCTGGCGACAAGACAACCGCAACAGAGAGACAGAACAAGGCAATACAGATAATACAACCTGACTACGCTAGAAGGAATGCTTAGTGCACTCCCAAGGAATTACTCTAAGATAATCTTAGCAACAATTAGCAAAGGCTGAGACTCCAGGTAAGTTAGCAGGAACAAACCATCATGACCAGCAGGGAATTCTTAGAGGAAATGGTATTTATACTGCAAGCCATCAAAGGAAGCAGCTAAGCAATTTGCATGCCAAGTGGATGCAAATTCCTCACCAGAGCAGCAACTCAGCAAGTTGCAGAGTGAAGACAGGTCTCCTTTCCAGGGACCTGGAGCACTCAGAGCTACAAAATGGTCAAACAGCTGTCTGCCTGTGCAGACAGCAGTGCAGATCATTACAGTATCCCCCTCCCCCCCTCTAGGGACGGCTTCCAGACGTCTCTCAAAACTGACGTTTCCAAAAAAATCTGACTGAACACTCATGAAGGTCGGGTCAGCCCGACAAGGCCCAATTCCTGAGCCATTCCCCCCGAAACCGACCTCGTCGGAAGCAGAAGCCACCAAAACATGCCCATCAGTACTACAAGTCTCAGCGTAACACCCATAAGAACTGTGAATGCCAGAGAAGAACCCAGAGCCGGGACAAGGTCCTCCAGCACCCAAGGCTGAGGCACCAAAGTGCGCCCCTCCATCCCTGCCTCCCCAGCCATCACACACTGATTGCTATTAGACTAAGAGGCGCCACAGGGCCCACAACCTCCCCAACGCCTTAATATCTAGTTATCTGGCTTGCAGTCACTGCCATGTATCCCTTTTTCTTATTTCTTTCTGCTTCAAACACAATTAGGAATGACAGCTGAATGAATTCTGCGCCCCCTCCTACACTGCGCCCTGAGGCTGGAGCCTCTCCAGCCTATGCCTCGGCCCGGCCCTGGAAGAACCCATCGACACTCTCTGAGCAATACCCACCACCTTCCAGGGACCGTCCAAAAATACCAAACCTCCCACAATACCTATTCGAAGTGTCCCTTTCAACACAAAAGCCACTGTTGATCCCATCCAGGGTACCAAGCAAAATTTCTCCCGGAATCTCCCAGAACACTTTGAAGCTCCGCAGAGATCCCAAGAGGCCAGAATGCTCACCAGGCTCACATGGAGAACTATCAAGAACCCCTATGGAACCTATGACAATTCCGGATTCAGGATTACCAGGACAACCATCAAGATCAGGGCTTTCAGGGACCACTTCTGGGCATGCAGGCAGGCAGGCAAAACCAGAACATGTCTCCACCGAGGAAGCATCTAAGCATGCTGGTAACCGAGACACACTTGGGCATTCTGGCTCACAGAGCACATCGGGGTACACTAGCTCAAGAGAAACGTCAGGACATGTCGAGGAACTGCCAACCTCAGAGTCCGTCACAACAAGAGCAAAACCAGGACCGGGCAGAAAATCATCGCGAGTAGTGGTCACAGGTACTGGTCTTTCAAAAGAAGACTTGGACTGAGACTTAGAAGTTTCTGTGACTGTAATTGTATCTAACCAAAACTCATCATTGACTACGCATGACTGAAGCTCCACAAGAGCTGCAAAAGTAGTCAGCATAACAGCAATGCCTACCGAAGTGGACAAAAACTCAACCGGCTCTGCGGGGCAGGGGGCACCTCCTAAAAGTTCTGCACCTTTTCGGAGGAACTCAGAGACCTCCAGAACATCAAACAAGACCTCAGAAGCATCATTTCCCAAGTTTTCTGACAAGGATTCTGAACTATCCATGTTACAGGGCCGAACATCAAATACCTTCTGCGGACAGGGCAGATGTCCCAGGGATGGTTTTACCATATGCTGAGACTGAATTCCATCTTCAAGAACAGGATGCACAGGAATATCTAGCGAAACCAACACTGGCTCCCTAAGTCTAGTTTCACTGCAGGCAGAATCCTTCATAGCAGTCAAACCAGACTGCAATTCTGAAATGGCAGAACAACAGATGAAATTAGCTGCAATACCTAGAGGAGCCTCTGGGCTCACTGCAGGAGATTTATTGCAAGGTAAAATTGACTCATCCAGAGTACAGGGTAGACTCACCGAAACATTCACTGGAGAAAAAGATCTGTTTTTAAACGACAAGGGATCCCACATATCTTTGACAAAACTGACACACTCACGCCGATCACAATCTGCAGGAACATCTGAGAAACAGGCATCAGATCGCACAGACTCAAACTCCACACAAGCAGGAGGGAATCTTTCAGAATTCACACAGATGTCAACAACAGTGGTACACCCATTCATTTCAGGTCGCACAGGGTCTAAACTCACTTGCTTTACCCCAGAAAGGCAGGAACAATCATCTGATAACGGTGTCTCTTTATTAGAGTCAATTGGTTGGGGTGTGTGCAATTCATCCAAAATCGTCTGCTACACACAAATCACCAGATCCACAAAACATTCGTCACAGTCATCAGATTCAATCAAAGTGTATACAGAATCAATACAAGCATTAAGAACCTCTTCGCTTTTTGCTATGTAAAAATCGCAAAACGCCTTCCAATCGAATTCAAACTCCTCAGTCAAAGCCCCAATCTCCCACGGAGAGAATGGAGGCTCAAACAACCCTATATCAAAGAAAACACTCATACGGGTTGGGATCAGAAACATGCATAGATTTTTTTTTACTGCTTTAATATAATGTATAATTCTGCCAATAATAGGATCCACATATGCTTTTGCTTTGGGTAATGAAACCTGAAAAAAGTCATACAAATCGGAAATTCACTCTACACTGGGAATTTCGGTTTGGCTGGTCATACTGTAACGATTGTGGAACTATTTCCGTGGTCAGCACACAAGATGTGCGCTGACACTGCAGAAATCCTCCACAAGCACCTAAATCAACAGAACTCAGCTTTGGTGCAATGCACCAGTAGAGAGAAAGTGAGCACATAGACAAAATGTATGTGTGTCCACCAATCTAGTCGCCACCCGGCGACGGTGAACACACAACAACGGAAACCAAGTAGGAACACAATCGCAAGAGTGGCGATTGTCAACAGTGACACAAGATCGAGCAAGACAGAACACGAGTGTAGCAAGAAAGATACAGCAAATAACAATGATCAGAATGCTAAGGAAAATAAACGCACTCGCTAAGCGTGGTCACCGCACGAAAAGCGCAACAGCGACAAAGCACGCTAATGGTGCAGTCTCCGCACGAAAAGTGCAACAGAGACAAAACACGCCAACCCTAACTAACCAATGAAACACGGAAATGAATAGAGAACGCGAACGCTTGCTAAACGGTTACCTCACCGAGCCTACAGCAAGCGTTCGTTCCAGACAAGACAGACAGAAGGAGTAACCAGTAGCAACCGCAGCTCTGGCCTACACTCCCAGACAGAGTACAGAAGGAACCACCGCCAATACCACTAGGGCGAATGCGATCCCAACAGAAAGAACGATTTCCTGTCGACCGCCACTGGCGACAAGACAATCTCAACAGAGAGACAGAACAAGGCAATACAGATAATACAACCTGACTACGCTAGAAGGAATGCTTAGTGCACACCCAAGGAATTACTCTAAGATCATCTTAGCAAACAATTAGCAAAGGCTGAGACTCCAGGTATGTTAGCAGGAACAAACCATCATGACCAGCAGGGAATTCTGGGAGGAAATGGTATGTATACTGCAAGCCATCAAAGGAAGCAGCTAAGCAATTTGCATGCCAAGTGGATGCAAATTCCTCACCAGAGCAGCAACTCAGCAAGTTGCAGAGTGAAGACAGGTCTCCTTTCCAGGGACCTGCAGCACTCGGAGCTACAAAATGGTCAAACAGCTGTCTGCCTGTGCAGACAGCAGAGCAGATCATTACAGCTCCCATGAGCACTTGCTACATGGGATTCAGAATGCCTAGGGGCTGGAGGAGCTGTGAGCGAGGCTTGTTTAGTTTATAGGGAATAAGGGAATTAAAACACAAAATAAAAAGTATTTGGCTTGAGGCATAATTATGCAATAAGTAAACGTTTATCTCGGATCCACTTTAGGTTGAACATAAATCATAAAAATATGAGTTTGGGTAGGAACACACTAGGAAGAATTCAACATGCGTTTTCGCTATGTTCTATGAAAAACGCATATGCAATTCTGCCTAGTGTGTTCCTACCCTTAACTTACCTGAGGCTTCTACTAGCCCAGTGCAGCTGCCCTGTGCCCACACCATCACTGAATGATCCCAATCCCGTCCCCTGCAGTATCCCTCTTTCGTTTGGATGCACGGTCCCAGTCCGCGTGCCTCCTGATCACGCTCCCATGGACAGGAGCTCTCTGTGCATGTTCAGTATTGGGAAATCTCTACTGCCCATGTGCAGTGGAGATCAGCGTGATCATGGAAGCACATGGCCAGGGCCGCAAATGCGCAGTAGCGGTCGACTCACTGAGTCGACGGGCCAAAAGAGGGGAGCTGCGGGTGTCTGGAGGATCATTCAGTGATGCAGTGGGCACAGGGCGGCTGCAGGGGGCTGGTAGAAGCCCTAGGTAAGTTAAACTCTTTTTTTTTTATTATTTTTTATACGATTAAGATTCCCTTTAAATATTTTTGTATAGCGTGATACTAAGGACCTCCTTATTCAATTCAACTTCTCTCCTAAATTTTCTCCTAGGAGAGTTTTTTATCTCCTGTTTAAAACAACCTTTTAGGGGATTGGAATAAAAACCAAAGCAGTAAGAGAAAGGATATGACATTTATGAGATGAAATAGGAAAAATAAAAAATAGTGTTTTTTCTTCCTATTTTCATATCATATATAACATATCCTTTGTCTTACTGCTTTGGTATTTATTCTAATCCACTCAATGAACTTCACACCTCTCCCTGTGGAAACCTGATCCATCCAGGCTGCCTGCAATCTGCCTGCAGATCTGCACAAATCACAAGGCTTTCTCCTCTCTTTGCATAGCTTGTAGGGATGCTCGCTGATTCCGGCCGGAATTAGGTCAATTCCGCTTCCGGCGGTCGGGAACGGAATTGCTAAACCTCTAAAACGGAAGTCCGCGGAAATTTTTTTATTTCCGCTCTCTCTCTCTCCCCTCGAGGGAGGAGGGTATCATCTTCCAGGGAATTGTAGTTTTTCAAAAGCCACCTTACATACCATGGCTGGGAATTTAACCCAGGTCTCAGTGTGTGTTAGGTAACTGACTTAACCGCTATACCAACAACAACACTACATGCTGAAGCCAGCCTAGCATGTACCATTACGCTCAATCCAAGAGAAAAAGTAGCATGCCAAAAACCAACTCACTGTGGCTGGGAATTGAACCCAGGCTGGGAATTGAACCCAGGTCTCAGTGTGTGTTAGGTAACTGACTTAACCGCTATACCGACAACAACACTACATGCTGAAGGCAGCCTAGCATGTACCATTATGCTCAACCCAAGAGAAAAAGTAGCATGCCAAAAACCAACTCACTGTGGCTGGGAATTGAACCCAGGCTGGGAACTGAACCCAGGTCTCAGTATGTGTTAGGTAACTGACTTAACCGCTATACCAACAACAACACTACATGCTGAAGCCAGCCTAGCATGTACCATTATGCTCAATCCAAGAGAAAAAGTAGCATGCCAAAAAACAACTCACTGTGGCTGGGAATTGAACCCAGGCTGGGAACTGAACCCAGGTCTCAGTGTGTGTTAGGTAACTGACTTAACCGCTATACCAACAACAACACTACATGCTGAAGGCAGCCTAGCATGTACCATTATGCTCAACCGAAGAGAAAAAGTAGCATGCCAAAAACCAACTCACCGTGGCTGGGAATTGAACCCAGGTCTCAGTGTGTGTTAGGTAACTGATTTGTAACTGTTAGGTAAGGATTTGTAGCATGTAAAAAAACAACTCACCGTGGCTGGGAATTGAACCCAGGTCTCAGTGTGTGTTAGGTAACTGACTTAACCGCTATACCAACAACAACACTACATACTGAAGGCAGCCTAGCATGTACCATTATGCTCAACCCAAGAGAAAAAGTAGCATGCCAAAAATTAACTCACTGTGGCTGGGAATTGAACCCAGGTCTCAGTGTGTATTAGGTAACTGACTTAACCGCTATACCAACAACAACAATACATGCTGAAGCCAGCCTAGCATGTACCATTATGCTTAATCCAAGAGAAAAAGTAGCATGCCAAAAACAACTGTGGCTGGGAATTGAAACCAGGCTGGGAATTGAATCCAGGTCTCAGTGTGTGTAAAGTAAATGACTTAACCGCTATACCAACAACACTACATGCTGAAGCCAGCCTAGCATGTACCATTATGTTCAATCCAAGAGAAAAAGTAGCGTGCTTAAGGATTTGTAGCATGTAAAAAAACAACTCACCGTGGCTGGGAATTGAACCCAGGTCTCAGTGTGTGTTAGGTAACTGACTTAACCGCTATACGGAGGAGGAGGAGGGAGAGAGAAATATTTTTTTTTCAAAATTTCCGACGGAATCCGGAATTGCATACAAATCCGGCGGAATTTTCATAGCGACGGAATTTAACACTGACGGAATCCGTGATTTCCGGCGGAACGGAATTTGCTGGTTCCGATCATCCCTAATAGCTTGCACTGTTTATATAAAGTAACCAGACACTGCAGAGATTGAGCGAGAAAGGCTGCCTCTTGCTCCTAACACTCCTGCTGCGGTTGCATGGCTGTCACACAGAAGTCAGGGGGGAACCCAGTAATATACTCTGACACTCTGAATCATGCTTCAATGGCACCCCTCTGAAAGGGTGTGCCGCAATCTGATGCTAATGCTTAGGGGTCTAGTCCTGGGAAAAGAGGCGAGTGGACTCACCCCAACCCACCCAACGTTGTGCCCGCCCATTAAAAAAATTGTAATGCAGCAATATTGCACTAGAAAATAATCGTAACGCAGCAATGTTTTACTAGAAATTAATCAGAATGTTGCATTGTTTCACTACAAAATAATCTTAATGCAGCAATGTTTCACCAGAAAATTATTGTAATGTGGCAATAGTTTCACCAGAAAATAATCGTGATACAGCAAAGTTTCAGTAGAAAATAATCGTAATGTGGCAATCTTTCCCCAGAAAATAATCGTGATACAGCAAAGTTTCACTAGAAAATAATCGTAATGTGGCAATCTTTCACCAGAAAATAATTGTAAATCAGCAATGTTTGATCAGAAAACAATCGTAATGTGGGCAGCGTTTCAACAGAAAATAACCGTAATGCAGCAATGTTTCACTAGAAAATAATCATCTTGTGGGCAGCATTTCACCAGAAAATCATGCGACCTGTAAAAAAAAAAAAAAAAAAAAAAAGCATTTACTCACCTAGAGAAGTCTTCTCTCCCGATGCGCAGCTTCTCCAGCTCTGGCTGTGAAATTCCTGTGCTGACACAGGCAGAGCTGGGATACGGGAAGATGACATCCGAATCCCTGCACTGGAAACACAAATTGTCTCCAGAGCAGGACTTTGGACGCCATCTTCCCGTAGCCCTGCTCTGCCTGCCGGAAGACTCCGCAGGCTGAGGTGAGCTGCGTGGAGTGAACTGGTGCAGTGTCTATTAGACGCCCTGGCTAGTTTACTACCTGGGTGGTTGGCACAGTCCTAGTCCACCCCACCCGCGGCAGTGCCCCCCACACACACACACCGCCCCAGGTGACCTGCACGTCAACTTCCGCAAGCATGTGTCCTGCTAGGGTGGACGACGTCCTCCACACTCAAAAAATAGTTGGTGGACTTCATCCACCCGCGTTCACGCAGAACTTGATCACTGCTAATGCCACTTTTCTAGACACAGTGGACCATTAGCAGAAAGGTGACAGATTGTTTTTTTTTTTCCTTCTTCTTCTTCCTTACTACAAAAAAAAATAAAATAAAAAAATCATGCTTTGATAGTTGTCCTTTAATTATTTTTTTGCATGCTGGCAGGGGCGTAACTAGAATTTACTGAGCCCCCCTGCGAGACTTTGGATGGGGCACCCTCCCGCCAAAACAAATCTACAAATCTTCATCTGCAAAACTCTGTATGATTCCTTATCAGTGGCTGAGCAGATGCAGTCATTAGAACAATTGTGCAGAGAGCAGAATGTTTTTTTCTCTCCTTGCTCTTAGTTGTCAGCCTCTCAGGATGGGGCCCCTGAGGCTTCTGGGCCCCCTGCAGCTGCACCCCTTGCAGGGTCTATTGTTACGCCCCTACATGCTGGTACTATAAAAGGCATTTTACTGGCAAGCAGAGATGTCGCGAACGGTTCCCGAACCGTTCGCCGATGAACATCTCTGCAATCAAAGGGACTTCTATTACTTCCGGGTCGCTATGACCCGGAATAGTACGCCTGCGCTGCCCGGCGGAGCGCGTCCTAGATCGCGCTCCTGTTGCCGGGCACTTTCTGCGCATGTGTGTGACGTCATGAATGACGTCACGCTCATACACAGAGAGTGCCCGGCGACAGGAGCGAGATCTAGAACACGCTCCGCCGGGCAGCGCAGGCGTACTACTCCGGGTCATAGCGACCCGGAAGTAGTAGAAGGCCCAGAGATGTTCGCCCGGCGAACGGTTCGGGACATCTCTACTGGCAAGGTGTGCATATTTAACCTAGGTAAAAACTCAGTTGCATATGGGCCTAAAGGTGCATACACACATCAGACTATAGTCTTTAGAAAATGAAAGATCACAGACCAATCTTACCACCCTCCATGTAGTATGAGAGCCATACTCTACACAGTCTTTTCTATGGAGCTGAACTCCCCATCAGAAAAAAATCTTTGCAAGATGCTGCACACACCGGAGCAGTGCTTTTCAGCGCTGCTAGCTTTGGGCACAGCCAGCGCTGCCATAGACTATAATAGGAATCAGTCTATAGCGGCGCTCAGTGAGGAAGGTCGGCTCCGTCAGAAGACGGAGACGAAAGTTGCTTAAAAAACACAATAATTCGGCCTCCAGCAATCGCTGGAAGCCGAATTATTTCATTCCCCCACTATCCATGGCGGCCTGGAGGGGGAATAGTAATTAAAATGGCCCGGACTTGTGCAGAAGCAGGACCAGCCATATAATAGGTGGATCCTGCGCCCAAGTCTACCAGCGCCGAATTCAAATGTACGCGCACACACAGATGCTGTACACATGCAACAGATCAGTATCTGCAAAAGATCTGTTCCTGCCAAAAATCCATTCCTGCAAATTGCAATGATAGTCTATGAGATCTGCAGATCATCATACACACATGATTTAACTGACATTCATCTGCAGATCAGATCCACCAGGATGGATTTTCAGATCTGCGGATGATTGCTTGATCTGCAGATGAATGTCAGTTAAATCATGTGTGTATGATGATCTGCAGATCTCATAGACTATCATTGCAATTTGCAGGAATGGATTTTTGGCAGATACTGATCTTTTGTGTCTGTACAGCATGTGTGTGTGCAGCATCTTGCAAAGATTTTTTTTCTGATGGGGAGTTCAGCTCCATAGAAAAGACTGTGTAGGTATGGCTCTCATACTACATGAAGGGTGGTAAGATTGGTCTGTGATCTTTCATTTTCCAAAGACTATAGTCTGATGTGTGTATGCACCTTAACACCCTTATTCAGTTTACTTTTTTTTCCTGCGTTTTCTCCTAGGATATATATTTTTTTATCTTCTGTTTAAATTAACTTTCAGTACCCTGCAACTGAAAAAGTACCAAAAAGAAAAAGTACTGTCAAAATTATCATGACTATGTTCTTGCTTGCATAAATGAGCTTACAATTGTATTTATCGTGTGAAAATATCACCTAGGATAAAATTTAGGAGAAAAAGTAAATTGCATGTGGGCCAAAATGTGAACACAAAAGTAGATTGATAAAAAAGATTGCTTTATTCCATGCATCTAAGGCCTCCTTTCCCCGGACCGTTGAGCTGTGTGCTCAGCAAGCAATTACCAGGCAGAAGTAAGCCGGAGCAGTGCTTTTCAGCGCTGCTAGCTTTGAGCGCAGCCAGCGCCGCCGTAGACTGTAATGGGAATCAGTCTATAGCGGCGCTCAGTGAGGAAGGTCGGCTCCGTCAGAAGACGGATCCGAAGCTGCTTAAAAAACACAATAATTCGGCCTCCAGCAATCGCTGGAAGCCGAATTATTTCATTCCCCCACTATCCATGGCGGCCTGGAGGGGGAATAGTAATTAAAACGGCCCGGACTTGTGCAGAAGCAGGACAAGCCATATAACAGCTGGATCCTGCGCCCAAGTCTACCAGCGCCGAATTCAAATGTACGCGAAGTAAGCAGTTATCAGGCAGCAACAAGCAATTGCCAGGCAGCAGTGAGTAGTTGAGAGAGTTTGGGCTCTATTCATAAAACATTTGCGGTAAAAAAAGATCGTGGAGGGAAAACACAGCATCGGTATTTTAGACTTTTGTGTGCTAATTCATAAAAATGTTTACATTTGCGAACTGGCGGTGCTGCTGAGTTGTTACATTTGCTGGCTGAGTTGATACATTTCCTCCTGCAGAGACAGCATCCCTTTACATGTGCATTTTTCTGCCTCTCCTCCTGAATCTCCGCTGAATCTGTCTATTAGTCTTCCTAAACAATCTATTTAATTGCTGCAGCTTAGAAGACGTCCCAGAAATGTTACACATGCAGGCTTTCTGATGTGAAATTTATCTAAAAACAGGTACCCAAGGGGTTAAAAAAAACACACCAACAGTAGATGCCTGGAGAACTAGTGTGTTGGGTCCCCTGGACCTGTAACTGGCCGGTGCCCTGTCTCAGCCGGATTGCTCCTACGGCTTCGGAAAATTACCAATAAATGCAAGAGACGGCACACAAATGGCTGCAATGATTTTGCTGTATTCGGAACAAGTGCACACTACATGTTACGGATATTACATCCTTCCTCAGGTGTTATACACTGAGGAAGGATGTAATATCCGTAACATGTAGTGTGCACTTGTTCCGAATACAGCAAAATCATTGCAGCCATTTGTGTGCCGTCTCTTGCATTTATTGTTAAAAAAACACAGCCTTGGTATTCCGGAATGCCTTGTCTGCTCTGCTCTCACTGCAGCTGCCTGGGAGGTCCGTCTCTCCATTAGCTTGCCTATTATTGCTGGCTTATCGCCGGCTTATCGCCTTATCTAAACAGCTGGGTTTCTCTGCTCACATTCTGCCTGCTTTAATCTTTATGACTTAACCTTCAGTGACATGTGTTGTGATAATCTCTGCACAAGGCGGTAATTTCTTGCACTGCTCAGGAATGTCAGATTTTCATGCGGAAACAGCTTTTATGAATGAACACTTTGCTAAATGGTTGGTAAAGTCAGCTGTTTCCAGCGGTAAGAATGCGGGAATGCTTTATGAATAGAGGTCTTTGAGAGGCATTTCACTGCCTATCAGTGGTCTGTGGAAAGGAGGCCTAAAGCATGTAAAACATAAATTATAGCTCGCTGTGTGCTCTAATAATAGCACACATGACAATTAATCATAGCACAGGAATGTGCAACTGATTTGTCTATGCTGAAGAGAGAGAGCCCTCTTTGGCTATCATTCATAAAAGTGAGTTCGGTTACAAAAATCTGTGCAGGAAAATACAGCTTTCTGTATTTTAGACTTCTGGGTGCTCATTCATAAAAATGTTGCCAGTTGCGATAGCAGTGCAGTGATTTCTCGAACTAGGCTGGCTCTAGGCTGTCAGTAGGCTGGTGTAACAGGAGAAGCTGCCTGAGTCCTTCCGTGCACTGCTCTCACTACTGCTGCTTGGGAGGGCTGGCTCTATTAACTTAAATGTATTCCGCATGCTTATCGCTACTTCCAAGGGAGCGGTATTCCCCGTTAGAGGTGTCGCGAACCTACGATTTTTGGTTCGCGAACCGGGTTCGCGAACTTCCGTGGAAGGTTCGGTTCGCGGAAAAGTTTGCGAACCGCCATAGACGTCAATGGGGAGGCGAACTTTGAAAAATAGAAAAAATTATGCTGGCCACAAAAGTGATGGAAAAGATGTTTCAAGGGGTCTAACACCTGGAGGGGGGCATGGCGGAGTGGGATACATGCCAAAAGTCCCGGGAAAAAAATCTGGATGTGACGCAAAACAGCGTTTTAAGGGCAGAAATCACATTGAATGCTAAATTGCAGGCCTAACGTGCTTTTAAACATTTTGCATGTGTATACATCAATCAGGGAGTGTAATTAGAGTACTGCTTCACACTGACACACCAAACTCACTGTGTAACGCACCACAAACAGCTGTTTGTATAGTGACGGCCGTGCTGGACTGGTGCGCACCATGGCGAGATTGCTCTTCCTCACTCAGTGATGTCAGGTAATGTGTGACTTCCTTCTCAACTTTCCATGGCATTGTTAAAAAGCTTACGTTTTGTTTTTAAATTACATTTTCTACTTGCTGTGTACTTGTTCAGTACCGCTACAATGAGAATCCTGTGGAGGCGGGCAAGTCTGCCATTGTGACCCCGGGTAATGGCCGGGGAATGAGGGGTTTGAATCTGGTGTGGAGCCTGAGCAACGGCAACCACTACACATCCAAGGAGGGCAGCGGGCAGGCATGCACGCCCGCCCCGAGGTAGTGACCAAAAATAACAATACAGGAGGAGGACTTTCGAGGCCCTGCTGTGTATTTGAAATGAATGTACTTTAAATCCTTGAACGAGAACCAGTTATGGCGGGCAAAGATGACACCACATTCCTTTCACAAGAATCATATGGAGGCGGGCAAGTCTGCCATTTGTGACCCCGGGTAATGGCCGGGGAATGAGGGATGGAATCCGTTGTGGAGCCTGAGAAACGGCTACCACTACACATCCAAGGAGGGCAGCAGGCAGGCATGCACGCCCGCCCCGAGGTAGTGACCAAAAATAACAATACAGGAGGCGGACGTTCGAGGCCCTGCTGTGTATTTGAAATTAATTAACTTTAAATCCTTTAACGGGAATCCGTTATGGAGGGCAAGTCTGCCATTGTCACCGCGGGGAATGAAGGGTGGATTGCGGCCCGAAGGGGGAGCCTGCTGAGACCCATGCTGTAGCTGCCCTGACCGTGCTTTGCAGACCAGGCATCTGTGGTCAGATGGACCCATGAGCCAGCGGAAGACAAACCAAGTTGAAAGCATTTGCCAAGAATGTTTAACGGAGGGCCAGTTTTTTTGCCCTTTTTTTAAATTTTTTGAAAATGATAGATGGTTGTATTTTTAAATAGTTAGAAAGTTTAGATGGTTGTATTTTTAAATAGTTTGAAAGTTTAGATGGTTGTTTTTTTAAATTGTTTGAAAGTTTAGATGGTTGTATTTTTAAATTGTTTGAAAGTTTAGATGGTTGTTTTTTTAAATTGTTTAAAAGTGTAGCCATTCTTCCTCCCCCCAGCCACGAACACTACCATGGGAACGTGGAGCAGCAGAAGCCCCCTGTGACGGCTGCTGCGGTTGTTGTCCGCGGCGTGTCTTTTGAGGGGTGCTGCTTTTCCTCAGGTGTTCTTGCCATAGCTGTTTGTGCCTTCTCTCCAGGTGCCTTCGTAAAGCACTTGTCCCGACTCCCTATGTGACAGTTGGCCTTTCCACGGCTTAATTTTTGCTGGCAGAGACACTAGATGGCTTTGCTCCGATCTGAGACACACACGTTAAAAAATTTCCAAACCACTGAGCTCCCCTGGGCTGATGGTGCTACGGTGGCATCAGCAGCTGACGTTGAAGGGCATGTTGGCTGTCTGGCCATAGCGGGCGATACATGGCGCCGGACACTGCCCCCAGCTGTTTCTGAGGATGAGCTCCCTCTTGTATTGCGTTCCGGAGTTGGAGCCTGATCAACGGCTACCACCACACATCCAGGCAAGGAGGGAGGCAGGCAGGCATGCACGCCCGCCCCGAGGTAGTGACCAAAAATAACAATACAGGACTCAGGAGGACCTTTTGCGGCCCTAATTGAAATGAATTAACTTTAAATCCTTTAACGGGAATCCGTTATGGAGGGCAAGTCTGCCATTGTCACCGCGGGGAATGAAGGTTGGATTCCGGCCCGAAGTGGGAGCCTGCTGAGACCCATGCTGTAGCTGCCCTGACCGTGCTTTGCAGACCAGGCATCTGTGGTCAGATGGACCCATGAGCCAGCGGAAGACAAACCAAGTCGAAAGCATTTTCCAAGAATGTTTGACGGAGGGCAAGTTTTTTTGCCCTTTTTTTAAATTGTTTGAAAATGATAGATGGTTGTATTTTTAAATTGTTTGAAAGTTTAGATGGTTGTATTTTTAATTAAATTGTTTTAAAGTTTAGATGGTTGTATTTTTAAATTGTTTAAAAGTGTATCCATTCAAGTGCAAGTTATGCACTGACTGCCAGGTATAATGTGCAGTCACAGATGCAGTGAAAGGTATGCAGTGACTGCAAACAGCCGTTTGTGTAGTGACGGGCGTGCTGGACTGGTGCGCACCATGACGAGAGTGCAGGTGATGGTGGCTTTTCAGACCATATGCTCGCCCGGCTGATGTAGCTGAATGACAGAACAGTGACTGTCCAGCTGATCAAATTTGGTCTGACCACAATGAAACAACGACCTTATTATCTTTGGTGTGCCACCCCCACCCGAGACACTCATATAGCCGGCGGTCATTGCTTCATTGTGATACGCAAGCCCCTTCACCGCGGCAAGGTAATGATCACGAAGGGGGATGGGCACATGTACACGTACCAGAAAAATTAGTGTAGCCTTAAAAATTCAGGAATCCGCCTAGAGTCCTGGACCCTGTTGGTGGTGGCGGAGAAGGCAGTCAAGCGGCCTGCAGGCAGAGATGCTGTGTGTGGGGACTGACTTAGTCTTCGGTCGTGCAGTAGCCCTCCGTGATCCATTGCAGGAATTATTGCAACCTCGACCTCTGCTCCCTAGCTGATTCTCTAAAACCCCTGGTCTCCCTGTCATCCTACACTGACCCCGAGTCAGCATCCATCTACTACTCCACCAGTCTCTGCTGCCATGAACACAGCCGCCCCTCTCACCAACTTCAGCCCCCGCCGCATCAACAGACAGCCCTGGCTGACTGAACCCATCAAACAACTGAAAAGACAGTCCAGGGCAGCAGAACGGCAGTGGAGGAAAAGCTCCAATGCAGATGACTTCGCCCACTATAAAAACACGCTGCTCCAGCTCAGGGACGCTCTCTCACTTGCAAAGCAGTCATACGTCTCTACACTTATTTCTTCACAATCCCATAACCCTAAACAATTTTTTAACACCTTCAACTCTCTCCTCCACCCCCCGCCTCCCCCTACAACCACAAGCTTGTCTGCAGAAGACTTTGCAGCATATTTTGTGAGCAAAATTGAAACGCTACAGAACAGCTTTCAAAAGCAACCCTCTTCACCGGTCCAATCACCTCTTCCTTTTTCCTCTCCTCCCGGCAGCTCCCCTACTATTAACTATCCCTCTCCACATAACCACTCACCCACTCAAACCCCCTCCCTGCTAACAATCTTCTCTGCCTTAACTGAACAGCGTCTTTCTTCACTAATCTCTAAAGCTCATCTTACTACATGCGCCTCAGACCCTATTCCCTCTCATCTTATCCCCCAGCTCTCCTCCCCCCTCATTCCTGCTTTAACAACACTGTTTAACCTTTCCATCTCAACTGGCATTTTCCCTTCTTCATTTAAACAAGCTATCATAACACCACTAATCAAAAAACCCTCTTTAGACTCTACTGCCCTTTCTAATTACCGCCCAGTCTCTCTCCTTCCCTTTGCCTCCAAACTGCTGGAACGCCACATTTACTCAGAGTTGTCTAACTTTCTCTCTGCTAATTCCCTGTTAGACCCCTTCCAGTCTGGCTTCCGCCCTCAACACTCTACGGAAACCGTTCTCACTAAGGTTGCCAATGACCTCCTAGTTGCTAAAGCCAAAGGCAGATTTTCGGTACTAATACTCCTAGATCTGTCCTCTGCCTTCGACACTGTTGATCATACCCTGCTTCTCCAGACCCTCTCAACACTGGGAATCAAGGGCCTAGCACACTCCTGGCTCAACTCTTACCTGTCTGGACGTTCTTTCATGGTCTCCTATGCCAATACCAACTCCTCTCCACGCCCACTGTCTGTGGGAGTACCACAAGGGTCCGTCCTTGGACCCCTCCTCTTTTCCATTTACACCCATGGCCTGGGACAGATAATAAGCTCTTTTGGGTTTCAATACCACCTCTATGCTGATGACACCCAAATTTATTGTTCTGCCCCAGACCTCTCCACACTACTATCAAAAGTCCCCAAATGTCTATCCGCTGTATCTACATTTATGTCATCCCGCTTCCTTAAACTCAATATGAGCAAAACGGAGATTGTGATATTTCCACCTTCACTCTCTGTTCCACCTCCCATTGTCACAATCAATGTAGAGAACACCCCAATAGCATCAACCCCCAAAGCTCGTTGCCCAGGGGTAACTCTGGACTCTGAGCTCTCCTTTAAACCACATATTAACACTTTAACTACCTCCTGCTACTTCCATCTCAAAAACATTTCCAGAATCCGTCCCTTCCTTTCACAAGAAGCAACTAAAATACTTGTGCATGCCCTAATCATCTCCCGTCTTGACTACTGCAACACCCTACTCTGTGGTCTACCAAAAAGCAGACTGGCACCTCTCCAATCCCTACTAAACTCTGCGGCCCGTCTCATCCACCTCTCTTCTAGATCCTCTGAGGCAGCCCCTCTCTGCCAATCCCTCCACTGGTTACCAGTTGCCCAAAGGATCCAGTTTAAACTTCTCACACTCGCATACAAAGCTCTACACAAGCTGTCGCCTCCATACATTTCCTCTTTAATCTCCAGATACCTCCCCGCTCGGACCCTCCGTTCCTCACAGGAGACCCTTTTGTCCTCCAGCCTAGTCACTAGTGTTGGGCGAACACCTGGATGTTCAGGTTCGGGCCGAACAGGCCGAACATGGGCCAGATGTTCGGCATGTTCGGCCCGAACGCCGAACTCAATGGAAGTCAATGGGACCCCCGAACATGGGGGCCCTATGGGGTCGCAGGCATAAGGGGGGAGCATGCCCCGGTCGCGGGGGGGGTCAGAAATTCCCCCCACCCCCTCCGCTAGCGCTCCCCCCTCTGCCCGCTTCCCCATAAAAAAAGTTATAGTACCTGGTGCCTGGTGGCTGGCAGTGGAGTGAGGAGGAGGAGGAGGAGTCCGAGTAGCAGAGTGGCGTTGAGGCCGGGCAGCGGGCGGTTCAGCGCTAGTACCCTTGTGGTACTTCCGCCCTTTCTCTGACCTCACGTCCTCTGCATACGAGGGTACGCATCACGCGTACCCTCGTATGCGTCATCACGCAGAGGACGTGAGGTCAGAGAAAGGGCGGAAGTACCACAAGGTACTAGCGCTGAACCGCCCGAACCGCCCGCTGCCCGGCCTCAACGCCACTCTGCTACTCGGACTCCTCCTCCTCCTCCTCACTCCACTGCCAGCCACCAGGCACCAGGTACTATAACTTTTTTTATGGGGAAGCGGGCAGAGGGGGGAGCGCTAGCGGAGGGGGTGGGGGGAATTTCCGACCCCCCCCGCGACCGGGGCATGCTCCCCCCTTATGCCTGCGACCCCATAGGGGGGCAGTATTCGGCCGAACAGGGCCCTGTTCGGCCGAACAGGGGCCCTGTTCGGCCATGTTCGGCCATGCATTCAACAGTTCGGGCGAACCCCGAACAGTTTGGCCGAACACCACCAGGTGTTCGGCCGAACTCGAACATCACCCGAACAGGGTGATGTTCTGCAGAACCCGAACAGTGGCGAACACTGTTCGCCCAACACTACTAGTCACCTCCTCTCACTCTCGCATCCAAGACTTCTCACGGGCGGTCCCTCTCCTTTGGAACTCTCTCCCTCAGCCGGTTCGTCATGCCACGAGTCTGGAAACCTTCAAACGTACTCTGAAAACACACCTGTTCAGAAAAGCCTATAATTTGCTATAGGCAGCACTGAAGGCACACTGGCTCACCCACTAATCCTGGTGTTTCCTTCCCCTTTGTTTCCTCCCCACTACCCTCTAGATTGTAAGCTCGCAAGGGCAGGGACCTCCTCCTAGTGTTTCTCATACTGCTGTAATTTTAACATATGTATATGTACCAACTACATATCAACTATGTATGTATCTGTATTTATTCTATTCAATGTCATGACTGTACAGTGTCTTGTATTTCTTATGTATATTTGTTCCCCATTATTTGTTTGTACTATGTACAGCGCTACGGAAGATGTTGGCGCTATATAAATAAAAAATAATAATAATAATAATAATAATAATAATAATCCATTCCTCATTCATTTTGATAAAGGTCAGGTACTGAACACTGTCGTGACTTAGGCGACTTCTCTTCTCAGTAACTATGCCTCCAGCTGCACTGAAGGTCCTTTCTGACAGGACGCTTGCGGCAGGGCAAGAGAGAAGTTGTATGGCAAATTGGGACAGCTCTGGCCACAGGTCAAGCCTGCGCAACCAGTAGTCCAAGGGTTCATCGTCGCTTTTCGCAGAGTCTACATCCACACTCAAGGCCAGGTAGTCGGCTACCTGCAGCTCCAGGCGTTGTTTGAGGGTGGATCCAGAAGGATTATGGCGAGGAGTTGGACAAAAGAACGTCCGCATGTCCGACATCACCCTGAGATCGCTGGAGCGTCCTGTCCTTGCCTGCGTGGAGTTGGGAGGAGGAGGGTTAATGCCAGTGGTACCTTGATTGCGTTGTGCATCCACATCACCCTTAAATGCACTGTAAAGCATCATCGACAGCTTGTTCTGAAAGTGCTGTATCCTTTCCGCCTTTTGTTGAGTTGGTAACAGGTCGGCCACTTTGTGCCTGTACCGAGGGTCTAGTAGCGTGGCCACCCAGTACAGGTCATTCGTCTTGAGTTTTTTGATACGGGGATCCCTCAACAGGCTGGACAACATGAAAAGAGGACATCTGCACAAAGCTGGATGCAGACGTACTCTCCATCTCCTCTTGCTCTTCCTCAGTGATGGGACGCAACTCCACTTCCTCCCCCCAGCCACGAACAATACCATGGGAACGTGGAGCAGCAGAAGCCCCCTGTGATGGCTGCAGTGGTTGTTCGCCGCCTCTTCCTCCTCCACAGAAACACCTTCCTCATCATCACCATCATCAGAGTCGGACTCCTCTCCTTCCCCACATGACTCCTCTTCTTCATCCTCCTCCCCCCTCTGTGCTGCCGCCGGTGTGGTGGAAACATCGGGTTCGGGTGTAAATGGATCCCACGACTCCTGCTGCCATAACTCTTCTTGTTAACGCTCCTCCACAGCTGTATCCACCACTCTACGCACGGCACGCTCCAGGAAGTAGGCGTAGGGGATCAAGTCGCTGATGGTGCCCTCATCGCGACTCACCAGTTTGGTCACCTCCTCAAAGGGCTCCATGACCCTGCATGCATTTCGCATCAGTGTCCAGTTGTTGGGCCAGAACATCCCCATCCTCCCAGATTGTGTCCTTGTACTGTAATTATACAGGTACTGGGTGACGGCTGTTTCCTGGTCTAGCAGGCGAGAGAACATCGGCAGGGTGAAATTCCAGTGAGTCGGGCTATCGCAAATCAGGCGTCTCACTGGCAAGTTCATTCTACGCTGAATCTCCGCAAAGCGTGCCATGGCCTTGTAAGAGTGCCTGAAATGCCCACACAACTTCCTGGCCTGCTTCAGGACGTCCTCTAAGCCTGGGTACTTGGACACAAATCTTTGCACGACCAGATTAAGCACATGTGCCATGCAGGGTATGTGTGTCAGCTTTCCCAAATTCAACGCAGCAATGAGATTGCTGCCGTTGTCACACTCCACGTTGCCGATCTCAAGCTTGTGCGGGGTCAGCCATTGCTCCACCTGTTTGTTAAGAGCAGCCAGCAGAGCTGCTCCAGTGTGACTCTCCGCTTTCAGGCAAGACATGTCTAACACTGCATGACACCGTCGCACCTGGCATGCAGCATAGGCCCTGGGGTGCTGGGGCTGTGTAGCTGGAAAGGAGATGGCGGCACCAGCCAAGGAGGAGGAGGAGGAGGAGGATGATGACAGCGAAGCAGTGATAGCAGGTGGAGAGGAGGTGGCTGGAGGCCTGCCTGCAAGCCGTGGAGGTGTGACAAGTCGGTCTTCTGCGCAGCCACGTACTCCCTGCTTGCTGCCATCGGTCACCAGATTGACCCAATGGGCTGTGTATGTAATGTAGTTGCCCTGCCCGTGCTTGGCAGACCAGGCATCCGTGGTCAGGTGGACCCTTGACCCAACGCTGTGTGCCAGAGATGACACCACTTGCCTCTCAACTGCACGGTAGAGTTTGGGTATGGCCTTTTGTGAAAAATAATTGCGGCCTGGTATCTTCCACTGCAGTGTACCAATGGCCACAAACTTACGGAAAGCCTCCGAATCCACCAGCTTGTATGGTAATAGCTGGCGAGCTAATAGTTCCGCCACGCCAGCTGTCAGGCGCCAGGCAAGAGGGTGACTGGCAGACATTTGCTTCTTTCGCTCAAATACTTCCTTCACGGACAGCTGGGTACTGCTGTGGGCAGAGGAGAAGGAACCGCTGAAGGGAAGAGGCGGTGTGGAGGAGGGTGGCTGTGAAGGTGCAAGGGAGAAAGTGGATGAAGACGATGCACCTGAAGGAGGAAGAGGAGAAGGAGGGTAGCTTGTCTTTTGAGGGGTGCTGCTTTTCCTCAGGTTTTCTTGCCATAGCTGTTTGTGCCTTTTCTCCAGGTGCCTTCGTAAGGCACTTGTCCCTACGTGAGAGTTGGCCTTTCTACGGCTCAATTTTTGCTGGCAGAGAGAACAGATGGCTTTGCTCCGATCTGAGACACACACGTTAAAAAATTTCCAAACCGCTGAGCCCCCCTGGGGTGATGGCGCTACGGTGGCATCAGCAGCTGACGTTGAAGGGCATGTTGGCTGTCTGGCCATAGCTGACGATACATGACATCGGACACTGCCCCCAGCTGTTTCTGAGGACGAGCTCCCTCTGCTTCTATCATGGAGTCGTCTCCTCCTAGTCCTCTCTGACTCCTCCTCTGAACTGTCCCCCTGGTCATCTCCTCTACCGGGAACATATGTGGTATCCGTATAATCGTCATCATAATCCTCCTGGCCAGCTGCACTTTCCTCAGACACCTCCTCAACTGCACCAACTTCAGGTGTTTCATCAGCCCCCTCCACACACGTTACGTCCATACTATCGCCACCTAACTCAGACGTAGGAAGTGGTGTACCTGCGCCTTCTTCTTGTTGTTGCAGTAGTGGCTGTGAATCGGTGATTTCACCACCACCACCACCAAATAACTCCTGCGAAGTGTCAAATGCAGTGGATGTGGTGCTTGTTGTAGCGCTGGTGGCTGCGGGAGATGAGGTGTTCTGTGTTAAATACTCAATCACCTCCTCACGATTTTGGGAAGTGATGGCACGTGCCTTCTTCTGAGCACTGTATTTTGGGGCAGGTCTGCACGAAATCACAGCAACACCACCTCGCACAGACCTGCCGGTGCATGGTGGCCTTCCTCTGGGTCTGCCTCTACCTCTTCCGCTACCTGGTTTGTCCATTTTGTCCATTTTGGGGGGATGCTAGGTATATGCAGTGAGCTGGGTTCACTGAACAGTAAAGGTACTAGGATGCAGTGAGGTGGGTTCACTCAACACAACAGGTAGTAGGATGCAGTGAGCTGGGTTCACTGAACAGTAAAGGTACTAGGATGCGGTGAGCTGGGTTCACTCAACACAACAGGTAGTAGGTATATGCAGTGAGCTGGGTTCACTCAACACTACAGGTAGTTATGTGCAGTGATGAGGTGGTTTAAGTAAACACAACAGGTAGTAGGTGTATGCAGTGAGCTGGGTTCACTGAACACTACAGGTAGTTGTGTGCAGTGATGAGGTGGGTTAAGTAAACACAACAGGTAGTAGGTGTATGCAGTGAGCTGGGTTCACTCAACACAACAGGTAGTAGGTATATGCAGTGAGCTGGGTTCACTCAACACTACAGGTAGTTATGTGCAGTGATGAGGTGGTTTAAGTAAACACAACAGGTAGTAGGTGTATGCAGTGAGCTGGGTTCACTCAACACTACAGGTAGTTATGTGCAGTGATGAGGTGGGTTAAGTAAACACAACAGGTAGTAGGTGTATGCAGTGAGCTGGGTTCACTCAACACAACAGGTAGTAGGTATATGCAGTGAGCTGGGTTCTCTCAACACTACAGGTAGTTGTGTGCAGTGATGATGTGGGTTAAGTAAACACAACAGGTAGTAGGTGTATGCAGTGAGCTGGGTTCACTCAACACAACAGGTAGTAGGTATATGCAGTGAGCTGGGTTCACTCAACACTACAGGTAGTTATGTGCAGTGATGAGGTGGTTTAAGTAAACACAACAGGTAGTAGGTGTATGCAGTGAGCTGGGTTCACTCAACACAACAGGTAGTAGGTATATGCAGTGAGCTGGGTTCACTCAACACTACAGGTAGTAGGATGCAGTGAGCTGGGTTCACTGAACAGTAAAGGTACTAGGATGCAGTGAGCTGGGTTCACTCAACACAACAGGTAGTAGGTATACGCAGTGAGCTGGGTTCACTCAACACAACAGGTAGTAGGTATATGCAGTGAGCTGGGTTCACTCAACACAAAGCTAGGTATATGCAGTGATGAGGTGGGTTAAGTAAACACAACAGGTACTGGGTATATGCAGTACTGGGTGGGTAGTACAATGTGCAGCTCCCTGTCACACACACAGGTCACTGAATGTGCTGGACTGCTGGCAGTGGCACACACACACTATCAATTAGCAAGGCTGTGCATGCAACAAAAGTGTCAGTTTGACACACAGTAAAAAAAAAAAAAAAAAAAAAAAAAAAAAAAAAAAAAAAAAAAAAGTACAGGATGAGCTCTGACAATAACAATCAGCCAGGAGCAAACTAAGCAGCCAAGAACCTAACTAATCTGTTCCTAGAAGAACAAGTCTGCAGCAGCTGTTCCTTTCCTCTCACTAGCAGGCACACGAGTGAGTGTAATGGCCGCTGGAGCCTGCCTTATATAAGGGGGGGGGGGGGGGGGGGTGGGGCTCCAGGGCTTACTGTAGCCTGAATGGCTACAATGTGCCTGCTGACTATGATGCAGAGGGTCAAAGTTGACCCTCATAGTGCATAATGGGGCGAATCGAACTTCCGGAAAACCGTTCGCTACACCTCTATTCCCCGTCCGCATACCGCTTGCTCTAATCTTTATGAATTTACATTTTGTTACGTTTGTTAAGATAATCACTGCACAAGGCGGTCATTTATCGCTCTGCTCGGGAATTTCAGCTTTTCATGCGGAAACCGCCTTTATGAATACACATTTTGCTATGTGCTCGGTAAAGTAAGCGGTTTTCAGCATTTCCGCATGCAGGAATGCTTTATGAATGATAGCCTTTGTATATATTCATCTATAATTGCTAGGAATCATCAATTGGATGCAAATTCTTCTGAGTTTATGCAAATATTTATGCAAATATATGCAGCTTGAAACGGGTTTAAATTAATTGGTCCATTTTCAAACTGCATACACTTGCATTAAAATTTGTATACATTTGCAACAATTCAGAAGTATTTGCAGCTCATTGATCATCCATAAGGACCTCTTTTCCACAAACTGTTGACAGGCAGTGAAATGCCTCTCAAACTCTCACAACTGCTGACTGCTGCTTGGTAACTGCTTGTTGCTGCATGGTAACTGCTTGCTGAGCACACAGTTCAACAGTTCGTGGAAAAGAGGCCTAATAATGGCTAATCGGAATGGTCATTGTCACACAAACTATTTCTAGTTGATAGAGTATTATTCAAATGTTGGATGTAAATTTGTGCAGTTTGAAAATGGACTTTGGCGGGATTTCCTTGTTTGATTTTCAAACTGCACAAATTTGCATACATCATTTGCATAATAACCTCAGAATTATTTGCATCTTATTGACCATCCCTAAGGCCTCTTTTCCACGGACTGTTGAACTGTGTGCTTAGCAAGCAGTTGCCAGGCAGCAGTGAGCAGTTGTGAGAGTTTGAGAGGCATTTGACTGCCTATCAACAGTCCATGGAAAAGAGGCCTAAGTAACCAATCTCTACCAATATTTAGAAAAATAATGCATACCTGTGACCAATATGAATTTCTTCTAGGGCAGGGGTCTGCAACCTTTAAGACATAAAGAGCCACTTGGACCCGTTTCCGAAAAGAAAAAAAAACTGGGAGCCGCAAAACCCCCATATGCACAGATCGTTAGCAGATACGACCCCCATATGCACAAATCGTTATCAGATACGACCCCCATATGCACAGATCGTTAGCAGATACGACCCCCATATGCACAGATCGTTAGCAGATACGACCCCCATATGCACAGATCGTTAGCAGATACGACCCCCATATGCACAGATCGTTATCAGATCTGACCCCCATATGCACAAATTGTTAGCAGACATGACCCCCATATGCACAAATCGTTAGCAGATACGACCCCCATATGCACAGATTGTTAGCAGATATGACCCCCATATGCACAGATCGTTGGCAGATATGACCCCCATATGCACAGATTGTTAGCAGATATGACCCCCATATGCACAGATTGCTAGCAGATATGACCCCCATATGCACAGATCGTTAGCAGATATGACCCCCATATGCACAGATCGTTAGCAGATATGACCCCCATATGCACAATCCTTCAGCAGATCTGAAAAAAAAGCAATTTACTCACCTAGTCAGAAGACCTCCTGTCACGATGTCCTCCTTTCCCGACCTCCGGTCCCGACCTTGTGGCGCGCAACTCGACGATCCTCCTCCTATGTCACGTCCTGCCTGCCTGCATTACACTGCAGGGCTACGGGAAAATGGCCGCCCGAAGCCCTGCACTGCACTGGTCCGGCGGCCTCTCTGATAGGCTGCCGGCCAGCGACAACAGCATAAATCACACAAGCGCCACAGCCAGTCAGCCACTGACACCGGAGCCGCGGCGAAGGTGGAAAAGAGCCGCATGCGGCTCCGGAGCCGCGGGTTGCCGACCCTGTTCTAGGGGTACTTATCCGGTAGCCGGGCGCATCCGGCAGGTGGCGCTAATTACTATTCCCCCTCCAGGCCGCCATGGATAGTAGGGAAAGATTTAACTCTGGTGGAGTTATGTCGCCACCTGCCGGATGCGCCCGGCTAACGGATAAGTACCCTTCTAGGTTCTTCCCCATTGTTTTTATTGCTCTGTTAGGCCATTCCACTGCGTACGTTAAAAAGGGGCGATGGGAAAAAAGGGCGCCGGGTTTTTAACGATAAACATGGATTACGTTTAAAAATGTATTTCGTTTAAAAGTAATGTTTTTAAACGTTATAAATCATTAAATAATGTGTATTAAATCGGCAATTGTAAAAACGTTAATCTTTCGTTTAAATAATGAAACGCATAATAACGTTTAAAAAAAAAATTACTAAGTAACCCTCCCTGTACCTACCCCTAACCCCTAGACCCCCCTGTTGATGCCTAAACCTAAGACCCCCCCTGTTGGTGCCTAAGTAACCCTCCCTGTACCTACCCCTAACCCCTAGACCCCCCTGTTAGTGCCTAAACCTAAGACCCCCCTGTTGGTGCCTAAACCTAAGACCCCCCTGTTAGTGCCTAAACCTAAGACCCCCCTGTTGGTGCCTAAACCTAAGACCCCCCTGTTGGTGCCTAAACCTAAGACCCCCTGTTGGTGCCTAAACCTAAGACCCCCCTGTTGGTGCCTAAACCTAAGACCCCCCTTTTGGTGCCTAAACCTAAGACCCCCTGTTGGTGCCTAAACCTAAGACCCCCCTGTTGGTGCCTAAACCTAAGACCCCCCTGTTGGTGCCTAAACCTAAGACCCCCCTGTTATTTTTTTCGTTTAAAAATAATGTAAAAAAAAAAAAAAAAAAAAAGTTTTTCGTTTAAAAATAATGTTTGGGAAAAATATTGTACTGGTTTTCGTTTAAAAATAATATTTAAACATGTATAAATCATTAAATAATGTGTAATCATGAGAAACAGTAATAAAACATTAAGTCTCCGGGCGCCGCTTTTAAAACGTTAGTTTTCTCCGGCGCCCTTTTTTCCTACCGGGCGCCCATTAAACGATATTTATTATAGAAGTGAATGGCGGCGCCCGATTTGTCCACTAGCCTCAGGCGCCCGAATTTACTGTTTCCCATTCCACTAATGGTGCATGACTCACCCTCCCCATGTGACTGTGATTTCAGTCAGGCCCCTCCCCCAACCTTTCTTGCCTAGGAGCAGATACATTTAAAGGGAACCTAAACTGAGAATGATATGGATTTTTCCTTTTAAAATAATACCAGTTGCCTGACTCTCCTGTTGATCCTGTGTCTCTAATACTTTTAGCCACAGCCCCTGAACAAGCATACAGATCAGGTGCTCTGACTGAAGTCAGAATGGATTAGCTGCATGCTTGTTTCAGGTGTGTGATTCAGCCACTACTGCAGCCAAAGAGATTAACAGGACAGCAAGCAACTGAAATTGTTTAAAGGAGTTAACAGGGAAATGATCTAAAATGAGGTTTACTCACCTGGGGTTTTCTCCAGCCCCTTGCAGCAGACTGTCCCATGCCGACCGCTCTGATCCCCACCGCTGTCCCGGTCTCGCCGCTCAGTATTAAGGCGGGCGGGGTCGGCCTTACTGCGGCTGTGCGAAGCGCCGCTGTCAATCATCGCCATGTGGGCTGCGGCGAACTGTGCAGTAGTTCTGCGCCTGCGCAGTTTGCCCCGGCCCATGATTGACAGCGGCGCTCCGCACAGCCGCAGTAAGGCCGACCCCGCGGTCGGCCTTAATACCGAGCAGCGAGACCGGCACATCGGCGGGGAACAGAGCGGTCGGCGTGGGACAGTCTGCTGCAAGGGGACGGAGAAAGCCCCAGGTGAGTAAACCTCATTTTAGATAATTTCCCTGATAACTCCTTTAAAAGGAAACACATAGCCCTCTCATTTTAGATTCTTTTTAATGAGTTCAATAATCATCAGTAAGGTATTTCGATGTTTTTCTTTGGAAACTACACTACATGCTGAAGCCAGCCTAGCATGTACCATTATGATATATCCAAGAGAAAAATGAGCTTGCTTAAGGATTTGTAGTATGTCAAAAGCCAGCTTACATACCTTGGCCAGGAATTGATCCCAGGTCTGAGTGCGTGGTAGGTAGCTCACTTACTTCACCACTATACCACCACCAACACTACATGCTAAAGCCAGCCTAGCATGTACCATTATGATATATCCAAGAGAAAAATGAGCTTGCTTAGGGAATTGTAGGATTTCAAAAGCCATCTCACATTGGCCAGGAATCGAACCCATGCCTACAGCATGGTAGGCTGCTATCCTAACCATTATACCACCAACACAACACACTACAAGTCTACATGCTGAAGCCAGCCTAGCATGTACCATTGTGATATAAACAAGAGAAAAATGAGCTCTCTCTCTCTCTCTCTCTAGGACTTGATGCCATTGAAGTGAATTTTCAGCTTAAAACCATCAACAGATACCAGCAGAATTTCACAGGCAATTTCGGAATTCTGCCGGATTGAAAAAGCAATTCCGTTCTGACCAAACGGAATGGAATGACCAATTTCCACCCAAAATTGCGAAAAATACAATTCCGCGGAAAGCAGTGACCATCCCTACTAGAGAGAGAGAGAGAGAGAGAGATGCATCTACATGGCTATCTGGGGTTCTCTTCGGACAACTGTTAAACACAAAAGCACACATGACTGGGTGGGCTTGAACCACCAACCTTTCTGTTAACAGGCAAACACGCTAACCAATTGTGCCACAGAGACTGTGTACTGCAAAGATTGTGCACACAGTTGCTGTTAAATGATGTTATGGGGATGTATGTGTCTTTTGGAGGGAGAAAGTAAGTCTGCTCCAAGAAGTTTCAGCATGTAGTGTTGGTGGTATAATGGTTAGGATAGCAGCCTACAGAGCGGTAGGCCTGGGTTCTATTCCTGGCCAATGTGAGTTGGCTTTTGACATACTACAAATCCTTAAGCAAGCTCATTTTTCTCTTGGATATATCATAATGGTACATGCTAGGCTGGCTTCAGCATGTAGTGTTGGTGGTGGTATAGTGGTGAAGTGAGCTACCTACCACGCACTCAGACCTGGGTTCAATTCCCGGCCAAGGAATGTAAGTTGGCTTTTGAAATACTACAATTCCCTGGAAGACAAGACCTGGGAGGAGGAAGTAATATAAGGTATAACAATCAGCTAGGAACAAGCCTACAAGAGCCTAACTAAACCCTTCCTAGCAGAGTTTGTCAGCAGCTGTCCCTTAACTAATTACTGTAGGCGGACGAGCGAGTAAAACGACAGGAGAACCTTGCCTTTTATAAGGGGGGGGGGGGGGGGGGGGTGGGGCTCCAGGAGTGAGTGTAGTTTGATTGGCGACAATGTTCCTGCTGACTGTGATGTAGAGGGTCAAATTTCTGCTCAATGGAGCATTATGGGGGCGAATCGAACTTCCGTGAAAGTTCGCCTTCGCCGGCGAACCACCCAAAGTTCGCCTGGAACCGTTCGGGACATCTCTAGTAGGAACTTCATTGGGGACTAATGCACTAACGTTGTATTAAATTTTGCTGCGACTCTTAGGAGACTAAAAACAACATTATGAAACCAACAGTTAAATCACCAGAATAAAAAACCCCAAACAAAGTAGTCCCAAGTAGTTCTAAACCTACATATAATACCCTTATTTGTAATAGTGGTCTATTGAATTATATATAGCTCATATATTTTGTAAGGGCTCGTTCACACTAGGGGCGTTTTTGACAGTTTTTAAGAGCTGGCGATTTTCAAAATTGCCCTGAAAGCGCTTGTGCAATGATTCTCTATGAGAAAGTTCACATCTGAGTGGTTCATTTCCGCTCAGAAAAGCGTTGCCTGGACCATTTTTGAGGTGATTCTGCCTCAATGAAAGGTATAGGAACAACGCAAAACGCTCACAAAATCGCTTTGTGCAGCAATTGCGTTTGCGTTTTTAAGAATAAATACATTATATTTATTCTTTACGGATCAAAGAGTTCACTTCCTGACTAGGGTCAGGAAGTGAAAAAAACACAATCGCTCTGCAAAAGCGCTTAGAAAAGCGCTTAACAAAAACGTCCAATGCACTTAAATCGAAAAAAAGGGTCAAAAAACAGCCAACGTGATCGGAGAGCAATGTGAATGAGACCTAAAGGAGGCAATGGAGCTAAACTATAATGCCACGTAAGGTTTTCCCCAGGTGGTGACCAGAAACAGATATAACATGCAATTAGTTGGCCAACCCAATGAAGTCGAGGAGCAAAAAAAAAGCAAATGAGATGATTTGGTTTTGTGGGTGGGAATGGAGTAGGGATGGAGAATGGAGGAGGAAGAAGAGAGGGGTGTGGATGGCTAGGGAAGGGAGATAGGGATTACTGAATTTGTGCTTTTTAGTATTTGATTTCTTTGGTTTGACCCGGCATCCTTGACCTTGTATTCTGCTTCCTGTTTAAGTTCTCAATACCTGGTTGTATATGTAACAATGTTACCTGTCAGTAGATCATCCAGCGACGGCTCGGACAGCTCTAGATGCAGAGCACGGCGGCGAGTTTCCATTTCTGTCTCTCGCAGCGGCATCCCTGTGGCTGTGACTGAGCGTGCGTGCTCATCCTGTGATCTTAGGCGGGCGTGCAGCTCAGAGCTGCTCTTATGTGCTCAGGCAACGATATGGATTGCTCAGCTGAGCAATAAATTAAAGTGATAGCAGCTTCATTTGCCATTCTTAGGCTGTAAGGGCTGCTGGGAGGTGTAGTTCCTTGGTGTGGCTAATTAGTTGTGTGTTGTAATGATCGGTGTGACACAGAGAGGGTCTAATTACCGGTGATCTGCAGTATCACCGAGAATGCAGATATATACCAGATTATTGATGATCTGCAGTATCACCGATAATCAGATATATCACTAACCTCTGGACACCTGAGTGACAAGTGAGTGTTTGGTGCAACAGTAATACTTTGAGGACTGCACCTCAGGAGCAGGTACAGAAGCAGTAAGGAGTACTACACAAATACAAGTTCCTTCCGTTAGCCTGGACGCTCCCGGGGGAGGAGTCAAGCTGAGAGTGGGAAGGACAGAACGTGAGTGACACCAATGAGGAGTGTCACTGACAGCTCTGTGAACTATCTCTAACTGAGAAGATAGTTCTCGAGGTCGGGCAGGCCAGGTCGTTAACACACAGACAGATAAGGTACAGAATCAGGAGACAGATGCAGAATCTAAAGACAAGCAGAGTTTGGCAACGGAGTATCAGAATGGCAAAGGTACAAAATCAGAGATCAGAAGAATAGTCAGGGAAGCAGAAGGTCATAACAAATAATCAACAATGACTAAGCTAAGGTGTGAGCTCCCTGGTCATCAACACCTAGGAAACTGACTAGATAAACACAGATACTGACAAGGTCTGAGTGCTACCACGTAGTGATCACAACGCCAGACACCAGAGAAATGACCAGCACCCAGTATATATACTCAAGCGCTCTCTAGCGCCTCCCCTAAGTGCTGGACCAATGAGAACTACTGAAAATGTCAGCTGACCAGCTGGGTCAGCTGACTCTCTTCTGGCTGTCATATAAACTCTGCCTCTCAGCGCGCGCGCGCGCGTCTTTCTGAACCTGTGTGGACTATCAGTCCCAGCCATACCAGACATGTCTTGCAATGTATCCGCCGGCTTGAACGCGGGGGCAGCCGCCTCGCCATCTGAGCATGCGGCGGTTTCCCCGCGTTCAACCACACTGTCAGTATCAGGCCCATGCGCACAGACTGCCGTGTCGGACGCGGATTCCGCCGCCCTGTCCACAGGGCATGCAGCGGTTTCTCCGCGCTCCGCCCGGCCAGTGGACGCGTGCCCCTGCATGTTGGACGCGGTATCAGCCGCCTCACTCTGAGTACTTGCGGCGGCTCTTCCGCGTTTTCTCACAGTACCCCCCCCCCTGAGGAGTGGACTCCGGACAGCTCCTACCAGGTTTCTCAGGATACAAAGCGTGGAACTCCCTTCTCAATTTGTCCGCATGCATGCGACATTCAGGTACCCATGTTCTTTCCTCAATACCATACCCTTTCCAGTGAACTAGATACTGTACTGAGTTCTGTACTAAACGTGAGTCTAAAATTTTCTCTACTTCGTACTCAGGTTGGTCATCTACCATCACAGGAGGAGGAGGAGTGGCACCTACATGGACTGCGGGTTTAAGCAGGGACACATGAAAGGACCTAACCCCACGCATGCTGGCAGGAAGATCAACGGCATAAGTAACATTATTGATCTTCCTGGTAACTGGAAAAGGACCCACAAACCTGGGACCCAACTTGGCCGAGGGTTGTTTCAGGGTCAAATGACGTGTGGACACCCAGACCAAATCTCCTGGTCGGAACTTCCCCTCTAAAGACCGTCTTTTGTCAGCTTGACCTTTCTGACTTTGAAAAGCTCTTTCCAAATTATTCTTTACAATCTCCCAATTGTCCTTAAATGATTTTTGCCAAGCCTCCAGAGCTGGAAACGGAGTGGAAGCTACTGGCAATGGGGAGAACTTGGGCAACTTTCCAGTCGCCACCTGAAATGGCGAAAATCCAGAGGAAGAGCTTTTCAAATTATTGTGCGCAAATTCTGCTAACGGCAAGAACTTGACCCAATCGTCTTGCGCATCCGCAACATAACATCTTAAAAACTGTTCTAATGACTGATTAACTCGCTCAGTCTGACCATTGGTCTGTGGGTGGTAGCCCGATGAAAATGACAGTTCCATGCCCATTTGATGGCAAAATGCCCTCTAAAATCTAGAAATAAATTGGACTCCCCGATCTGACACTATGTTTTCCGGAATACCATGTAGTCGGAAAACGTGGATGATGAAAAGATCGGGCAGTTCCTGGGCCGAGGGGAGTCCTTTCAAGGGCACAAAATGGGCCATTTTACTGAAACGGTCGACTACCACCCAAATGACCGACATGCCCTCAGACTTTGGAAGTTCCCCCACAAAATCCATGGACAAGTGGGTCCACGGTTCACTCGGGGTGGGCAAAGGCTGCAACGTTCCTACAGGTGCCAGACGGGAGGGTTTACTTTTTGCACATACTGCACACTCTCTTACATACTCCTTGCAGTCTGTTGCCAAAGAAGGCCACCAAGCACACCTAGCAACCAAATCCTGTGTTCTAGAGGCCCCAGGATGTCCAGCATTCTTGTGCGAGTGGAACATTTGCAATATTTGGAGGCGAAAGGGTAGTGGCACAAACATAACCCCCTCTGGCTTCCCCTCAGGAACATCCTGTTGAAAAGGACCCAAAGTCTCCCTCCAGTCTTTCCAAGTTTCCGTGACTGCCAATACAATCTTCTGTGGAATAATAGTCTCTGGGTCTGAGGGCTGTGCTGTCTCTGGCTCAAAGCATCTGGACAGGGCATCTGCCTTAACATTTTTACTACCGGGAGTGTACGTAATTATAAACCTAAATCTCGAGAAAAACAAAGCCCACCGAGCCTGACGGGGGCTCAATCTCTTAGCCCCCTCAATGTATTCCAAATTTTTGTGATCTGTGTAAACCGTAATAGTATGTTCTGCTCCTTCTAGCCAATGGCGCCATTCTTCGAAGGCCAATTTAATCGCCAGCAGTTCCCTGTTGCCTATATCGTAGTTTTTCTCTGCTGGTGAAAACCTACGTGAAAAATAGGCACACGGGTGTAATCTTCCCTGCAACCCAGAACGCTGAGACAGCACCGCCCCTACTACAACCTTTGAGGCATCTACCTCAACAATGAAGGGGAAAGAGGTGTCTACGTGTCTCAAAATGGGCGCAGAGCAAAACAGCTCTTTTAAAGTGGAGAAAGCAACCAGAGCCTCTGGGGACCAGTGTTTAGTATCTGCCCCTTTTTTAGTGAGACTGGTAAGGGGTGCTATGACAGTGGAATATCCCTTTATGAACCTTCTATAGTAATTAGCAAATCCTAAAAATCTCTGAAGGGATTTCAGGCCCACTGGCTGAGGCCACTCTAATACAGCAGAGACCTTAGCAGGATCCATCAAAAGACTCGAGGTGGAAATTATGTACCCCAAAAAAGCAACAGAAGTTTTCTCAAAGATGCATTTCTCCAATTTGGCTGTGACGGTCGGCCTACCGCGTGTCACTTATGGCCCCACCTCCTGCCCTACTAGCTGCGGGAGGACAGGTGGCAGCCTGATACCGGCTGGGGTAATGTGAGTCAGTAGCCAAGGTACAAAAGGGCGAGGCAGAGAATGGTCTAAACAATCTGGGTCATACACGGGTATCAGATGGCTGCGGTACAAGGGACTAGACAGAGAGTGGTCTTAATACAATCCGGGTCATACACTGGTATCAGATGGCTGCGGTACAAGGGACTAGACAGAGAGTGGTCTTAATGCAATCCGGGTCATACACTGGTATCAGATAGGCAGATATACGGACCAGGCCTGGGACTGGGTCAGCAACCAGAGCCAAGGCTGAACAAGCCACACGCCTCACTGACCCTAGACCCCAGTGACTAGATAGGTACAGTACGAACAATGGAGCAAGGCTACCACTACAAGACAGGTACAGTATAAACACAGAAGTATGGCTAACACTACCTACAAGCGGCAAAATACACGCTATAACAGGCGTGCAGCCGCGTCCCGGAAACCCTTATAAGGCCCCTGCATGCGTAATTTCCGCCGCGTCAGACGCGACATTCCGTCGCGTCACTTCCGGAACACCCGCCGCCTGTTCCCATAGGTCGGACGCGTATGTCCCGCGCGTCCTCTGGAACGCATACCTCTGCCTGTTGCTGCAGGCTGAGGCGGCGTGGCACGCAAGCCGGAAGCGCCCGACTCATAGCAGGCATGAGAGGCCGGCAGTATTGTTACACTACCCCCCCCCTGAGGAGTGCCCTCCGGGCACTCTACCCCTGGTTTGCTGGGGAAATTAGCATGAAATTCCCGAACCAAATCTTGGGCATGTACCTGCCTTGCCGGAATCCAGCACCTCTCCTCCGGTCCGTACCCTTTCCAGTCGATCAGGTACTGCAGCGAGTTTCTAACCCTTCTTGAATCCAAGATTCTCTCCACTTCGTATTCTGTCTCCCCTAACACTGACACGGGAGGTGGCGGGGACGCGGTGGTCTGAGACCCTTTTACTGGTTTCAGTAAGGATACGTGAAACGAATTCCCGACTTTGAGAGAGTCAGGTAACTTGACCTTATAGGCCACTTCATTCAACTTCCTAATGACAGGGAACGGTCCGATAAATCGTGGACCTAACTTGGGCGTGGGCTGCCGCAATGGGATGTTCTTGGTGGACACCCAAACCAGATCCCCAGGAGACAAGTCCGGTTCCCGTGACCGACGCTTGTCAAAGGCGCGTTTCTGCTTGTCTACCGCCTTGCTCAAGTTTCCCCGAACCTGTTCCCATACCTCCGCCATGTGAGTGACCCAATTCTCAACCGCGGGAAGATTCGAAGGAACTCCTGAAAGTGGAGAAAACCTGGGACTCAGTCCCGTAACCACCTGAAATGGGGACATGCCCGCAGAAGAACCCACCTGGTTGTTCAGGGCAAATTCCGCGAACGGGAGGTATGCCGCCCATTCTTCCTGATTGCCAGCTACATAGCAACGCAGGTACTGTTCTACCGACTGGTTTAGTCTCTCGGTCTGGCCATTAGTTTCGGGGTGAAATCCCGATGAAAAGGATAAGGTAACTCCCAGTCGAGAACAAAAGGCATGCCAGAACCGAGAGACGAATTGAACTCCCCTGTCGGAGACAATTCGATCTGGTGCTCCATGAAGCCTGAACACATGGAAAATAAAAAGCTCAGCCAACTCTTTTGCTGAAGGTAATTTAATCAACGGAACAAGATGGGCCATCTTGCTAAAACGGTCTACAGTGACCCAAACAACGGTGTACCCATTGGAGGCAGGAAGATCCACAATAAAGTCCATGGAAATTTCAGACCAAGGTCGAGATGGAATGGGTAAGGGCCGCAAAAGCCCACTGGGCGCAGTCCGAGAGGCTTTACTGCGGGCACAAGTGGCACATTCCCTCACGAACGCCTTAGAATCCCGAGTCAACGATGGCCACCATACCCAACGTGACAGTAGTTCCCTGGTCTTGCTTTCCCCTGGGTGACCGGCCGCCTTGTCTTCATGGAACTGCTGTAAGACCTTGAGCCTCCACTGGGGTGGAACGTACATCCGACCGGCAGGTTTTCCCAACGGAGCTTCACCTTGACAGGAAGAAAGAAGGTTCATTAAGTCTGTTTCTGGTACGGAAGTAGTCAGAGTAGCAACAAAACATTGGGGGGACACTATCGGTTCAGGAACCCGGGTCTCAACTGTACTAGGCCTAAATGCGCGTGACAAGGCGTCGGCTTTCACATTCTTTGGGCCTGGTTTGTAAGTGATAGTGAAACGAAACCGGGAGAAAAATAGTGCCCACCTGGCCTGTCTGGGGGTCAACCTCTTAGCGGACTCGATGTATTCCAGATTCTTATGATCTGTATACACGGTGATAGGGTGAGTAGCCCCCTCTAGCCATTGCCTCCACTCCTCAAATGCCCACTTAATTCCCAATAACTCCCTGTTCCCGATGTCGTAGTTCCGCTCCGCCGGGGAAAATTTCTTAGACAGATAGGCACAAGGGTGTAGTTTTTCGGGGCTCCCCGAGTACTGAGAGAGGACCGCTCCCACTCCAACCTCAGAGGCATCCACCTCCACTATGAAGGGACGGGTGACGTCTGGATGCGTGAGAATGGGAGCAGAGCAAAAGGCTTCTTTTAGGCTCTTGAAGGCCAACTGAGCTTGAGGTGACCACTGACTGGGATCAGCTCCCTTTTTAGTCAGATCGGTCAATGGGGCCACCTTCAATGAGTATCCCTGGATAAACCTCCTATAGTAGTTGGCGAATCCCAAGAACCTCTGGAGAGCCTTGAGATTGCCGGGTTGTGGCCAGTTGAGGACTGCGGACACCTTAGCCGCGTCCATGGTCAGCCCAGAATCTGATACCACGTACCCCAGAAACGGTACCTGGTTGACCTCGAAAATACATTTCTCAAGCTTGGCGTACAAGCGATTTTCCCTCAACTTCTGTAGCACCCTGCAAACATGGTGTCGATGTTCCGCGACAGTCGGGGAATAGATGAGGATGTCATCTAAATAGACGATGACGAATTTCCCGAGGAAGTCCCGAAAAATGTCGTTCACGAATTCTTGGAAGACTGCGGGGGCGTTACAGAGCCCAAATGGCATCACCAAATACTCATAATGCCCATCGTGAGTATTGAACGCAGTCTTCCATTCATCCCCCTGCCGAATGCGAATGAGGTTGTACGCCCCTCTCAGATCCAGTTTCGTGAACACCCGGGCCCCGGCCACCTGGCCAAACAGATCCTCTATTAGTGGAAGAGGATAGCGGTTTTTTATGGTGATAGCGTTCAGACCCCTATAATCGATACAGGGTCTGAGCCCGCCATCCTTCTTCTCTACGAAGAAAAATCCCGCCCCTGCTGGAGAGCTAGAGGGCTGGATGAACCCCTTTTCCAGGTTCTCTCGAATATACTCCCGCATCGCTGTGCGCTCAGGGCCTGACAAGCTGTACAGATGACCCCGAGGAGGCATGGTTCCCGGTAACAGATCTACCGGGCAGTCGTAGGGGCGATGCGGCGGCAGCTTCTCCGCAGCCTGGGGTGAGAATACGTCGGCGAATTCCTTGTAGTGCCCGGGCACCTGCGACGAAATCACCTGGGTGCTAAGGATAGGGAGTGTCGAAAGGCAATTCTGGTGACAGAACCCTGACCAACTAACGAGTTGCCCCGTGCACCAATCCAACACCGGGTTGTGTTGCCTCAGCCACGGCAACCCGAGTACCAGGGGTGTGGATGGCATGTTCAACAGGAAGAACGTTATCTTCTCTGCATGCAGAGCCCCGACTTTTAGGTGCAACTCTGGGGTCCTTGCCACAGGAGTGACTAACTCCAACGGCGAGTCGTCGATGGCCGTGACTCGTAAGGGGCTTTGGAGAGGCAACGAGGGAATATTTAGCCGTGCGGCCACAGATAGATCAAGAAAGTTCCCAGCAGCCCCGCTGTCAATGAAAGCCTGCCCGGTCACCCCTTTTCCCTTCCAGTCAAGACTAAAGGGTACAAGAAAACGTTGTTCTTTCAGAGGAATTACCTGCCCGCCTGGATGAACTTCCTCCAACTCATCTAGGCGCTGGCGTTTCCCGACTTCTTCTCGGGGCAGGTACGGACCATGTGACCGGCACCCCCACAGTAAAGGCACAGCCCTTGGGTTCGCCTGCGTGTCTTCTCCGCGGCGGACAGCTTGGAAGCTCCGATCTGCATGGGTTCCTCGGGCGGCATTGATGGGCTGAGCAAGCCCGCCACCACGGGTGCAACACTTCCCGCGCCTGACCGCTCTGAGCATCTCTGCCGAATCCGGCGATCCACCCTGATGGCAAGGGTGATAGCCTCGTCCAGTGTCTCGGCCGGAGGGTAGTTGATCAGGTGGTCTTTAACTGTTTCAGACAACCCAAAGTTGAACTGATCCACCAATGCTGGATCGTTCCATCTGGAGGCCACTGACCACCTCCTAAATTCTGACGCGTACACCTCCGCCATGTTTTTCCCTTGTTTTAAGGCCCTGATCTTATGGGAAGCGGTGGTGGTGATGTCAGGGTCTGAGTACAGCACGCCCATTGCCTGGAAGAATTCTTCCACCGAGGCGAGAGCGGGATGCCCCTGAGGAAGGCTATAGGCCCATGCCTGTGGATCCCCTTGTAGCAGCGAGATCACCAGGGCCACCCTCTGAGTCTCCGTCCCCGTGGCCTGCGGCCTTACAAAGAAATACATCATACAAGAATTCATAAAATTGCTAAATGTGCTCCGGTCTCCGGAGAACTTCTCCGGGAGTGGAAGTTTAGGTTCAGCCACGGATGCAACTGGGACGACCGGTACGACCGGTAAGACAGGCGGTGGAACCGGCGGAACCGGAGGGGGGTCAGCAGCATCCTCTGGCTCATCTCCCAGAGGAATGGCCGCGGCCGTGGCCTGTGCTAATGGGGTCACCATGTCGGCGAGACCCTTGACCATAGCAGACAGCTGGTCTATCTGCCTCTGCAAATCCTCCATGGTGGAGTGTAAATATATATATCCCCTAAGGATAAAATGTGGGCCTGTTATAATGTGACGGTCGGCCTACCGCGTGTCACTTATGGCCCCACCTCCTGCCCTACTAGCTGCGGGAGGACAGGTGGCAGCCTGATACCGGCTGGGGTAATGTGAGTCAGTAGCCAAGGTACAAAAGGGCGAGGCAGAGAATGGTCTAAACAATCTGGGTCATACACGGGTATCAGATGGCTGCGGTACAAGGGACTAGACAGAGCGTGGTCTTAATACAATCCGGGTCATACACTGGTATCAGATGGCTGCGGTACAAGGGACTAGACAGAGAGTGGTCTTAATGCAATCCGGGTCATACACTGGTATCAGATAGGCAGATATACGGACCAGGCCTGGGACTGGGTCAGCAACCAGAGCCAAGGCTGAACAAGCCACACGCCTCACTGACCCTAGACCCCAGTGACTAGATAGGTACAGTACGAACAATGGAGCAAGGCTACCACTACAAGACAGGTACAGTATAAACACAGAAGTATGGCTAACACTACCTACAAGCGGCAAAATACACGCTATAACAGGCGTGCAGCCGCGTCCCGGAAACCCTTATAAGGCCTCCGCATGCGTAATTTCCGCCGCGTCAGACGCGACATTCCGTCGCGTCACTTCCGGAACACCCGCCGCCTGTTCCCATAGGTCGGACGCGTATGTCCCGCGCGTCCTCTGGAACGCATACTTCTGCCTGTTGCTGCAGGCTGAGGCGGCGTGGCACGCAAGCCGGAAGCGCCCGACTCATAGCAGGCATGAGAGGCCGGCAGTATTGTTACATTGGCGTAAAGCATGTTCAGTCTTAGCTTATTCAGCACAAACTTGACGTGTGTCCTGTGCTCAGAGAGGTTGTTTGAGAAAATAAGTATATCATCTAGGTATACTAGAACAAATTTGCCCAACACCTCCCTGAATACCTCATTAATTAGTTCCTGAAAAATGGCCGGGGCGTTACACAGCCCGAAGGGCATCACCAGGTACTCGTAATGCCCGTCGGGCGTGTTAAAGGCCGTCTTCCATTCATCTCCCTTTCTAATTCGCACCAGGTTGTATGCCCCCCGCAAATCCAATTTCGAGAACATCTTAGCGTTAGTGACCTGCGTGAATAAATCGTCTATCAAAGGTAATGGATAGCGATTCTTTACTGTAATCTTATTCAGACCTCGGTAATCAATACACGGCCGTAGACCTCCGTCTTTCTTCTTAACAAAAAAGAAACCTGCGCCAGCAGGCGACCGGAAAGGGCGAATGAACCCCTTGGCTAAATTTTCACGAATGTACTCCTGCATGGCCACTTTCTCTGGCCCAGACAAATTGTAGAGATGACCTCTAGGGGGCATACAACCAGATCGGAGATCAATAGGACAATCGAAAGGGCGATGTGGAGGTAACTTATCAGCGGCTTTGGGACAAAACATATCCGAAAACTCCGAATATTGTTCTGGTACTCCCTCCACATGAATCCTGGTCTGCCCCAAGGCCACCTTCACCAAACAGTGGTGGAAACAATGGGCTGACCAGCTCGTTAGCTGACCCGTGGCCCAATTTATCTGAGGGGAGTGAAGGTGTAGCCATGGCATGCCAAGGATGACTGTAGAGGTTGTCATGTGTAACACAAAAAACTGCAACTTCTCTCTATGCAGTACCCCTATAGTGACTTCCACCTCTGGTGTCTGAGACAGAGGACGGTTTCGTTGCAGGGGGGAGTCATCCACTGCCGTAACCTGGATGGGTGGTTCCACTGGTGTGAGAGGAATACCCAATCTTTTAGCAAATTCGTAATCCATGAAATTGGCTGCCGAGCCTGAATCAACAAAGGCCTCAGAGGCCTCAGATTTATTCTCCCATGTAATCGTACAAGGAAGAAGTAATCGTTTATCTTCTAGGGGTAAAAATTGTATGCCTAGGGTATTACCCCCAACTACTCCTAGGCAGTAGCGTTTCCCGACTTCTTTGGGCAATTCCGTACTCTATGACCCCCCTCGGCACATTACAGACACAACTGTTCCGAAATCCTGCGTCTCCGCTCCACCTGGGACAATCTTGACCAACCAATCTGCATTGGCTCAGGTGGAGGTGAAACGGGAGGAGGTGGAGTCACAGGAGGTGCAGCGTAGGACACCATCTTTACCTGATTTCTACCCCGAGTCTGCCTTTGATAGCGTAACCTACGGTCGATCTTAATGGCCGAAGAGATGGCCGAAGAGATGGCCTCATCAACGGTTTTAGGTTCAGGCTGACTTAACATAAGGTCAGAGACTTCATCTGATAATCCTGATAGAAAACAGTCTAAAAGAGCATAGGTGTCCCACCTGGCTGAAACTGACCACCTCCTAAATTCAGCTGCGTACTCCACGTCCGGACTCTTGCCTTGCCGCAACAACTTGAGCTTCCGCTCAGAAGTCGAGGCAATGTCTGGGTCGTCGTAAATGATTGCTATAGCTTTAAAAAATTCGACTACGGAGGTTAAGGCTAAATCTCCGGCGGGTAGACTGTACGCCCAAGTTTGGGAATCTCCTGATAACAAAGTCTTAATAAACTTGACCCTCTGGGCCATAGTTCCTGAGGATCTAGGTCTCAACTCAAAGTAAGATAACACTCTACTTCTAAAATTTTGGAAGTCAGATCTGTGACCAGAAAATTTCTCAGGTATAGGCATACGTATATCAGAGCTAGGAGGGGATCGCACCTCATCCACAGCCGTCTGGAGGGTTTGTAAAGACCCAGACAAGGCGTCAATCATCGTCTTGTGACTACCTAGGAACACCTAGGAAACTGACTAGATAAACACAGATACTGACAAGGTCTGAGTGCTACCACGTAGTGATCGCAACGACAGACACCAGAGAAATGACCAGCACCCAGTATATATACTCAAGCGCTCTCTAGCGCCTCCCCTAAGTGCTGGACCAATGAGAACTACTGAAAGCGTCAGCTGACCAGCTGGGTCAGCTGACTCTCTTCTGGCTGTCATATAAACTCTGCCTCTCAGCGCGCGCGCGCGTCTTTCTGAACCTGTGTGGACTATCAGTCCCAGCCATACCAGACATATCTTGCAATGTATCCGCCGGCTTGAACGCGGGGGCAGCCACACCGCCATCCGAGCATGTGGCGGTTTCCCCGCGTTCAACCACACTGTCAGTATCAGGCCCATGCGCACAGACTGCCGCGTCGGACGCGGATTCCGCCGCCCTGTCCACAGGGCATGCGGCGGTTTCTCCGCGCTCCGCCCGGCCAGTGGACGCGTGCCCCTGCATGTTGGACGCGGAATCAGCCGCCTCACTCTGAGTACTTGCGGCGGCTCTTCCGCGTTTTCTCACATGTGTATAAAAGCACTTCCTGATCTTTGAACCCGTCCTGTTATAGCGTTTATTACCCTTGGGTTACTGCTGGGTGCTGTATTCTCTGTGGATTTCTCGTTACGACCTTGCTTGTTCTCTGGATTACATTTTGGATTGCCACCTGGACCAATTTGGACTTGTCTTGATCTTGTCTTGCCTTACCATCTGTACCTTGCCTTTTGGACCCTTGTGTATGACCTCGGATTGTTATTGGATGCACTTAGCCTGCTGAAACTGTACCACGCAACTATGATCTATTGTTTATGACCATGGACTGTGATTGACTACTCCTTGCTTGCTGACTTTGTATTTCCTAAATTATTAAATTTTTAAAGATCAATTTTCTCAAAAACTGAAGTCTTTCTGAAAAAAATTATATATATATTTTTTTTTTTTTACTTGTTCCCACTATTTCTCTTTACATACTTAGCAATTTTGTATGGGGGCTTCGCTTTTAACCGCTAAAATTGGCGCAAAATTACACAAAATAATGTGCAATCACGAAATTACGGTTTATAATTACAGTTACAAATGAAATTGATAAAAATTGTTCCAGAAATTCTGCCTTACATTGATTACTGGTCACAATTTCATTGAATATACACTATTGCAAGTAAGAAAAAAAATAAAATAAATATATATATATATATATATATATATATATATATATATATATATATATATATATATATATATATATATATATATATACATATACAGGGATGCTCATCCAAATCCCGGGTACCCGGATTAACCCGGGTATCCAACCTTTTCCCACTATCTGGGTCGGATCCGGATTCCAGATAGTTGTGCAGATATCCGGATAGCTATCTGCAGATAGTTTCACCACCGACCCAGATAACCGGACCCGGATTACAGGTTCAATAGCAAAAAGGTTTCCATAGCCCTGTAAGAGAAAGTGTCATTATGGCCTTGCTGTAACATAGATAGTAGTGTAACAATATGGGGAAGCTTCTCTGTTTGCTGTTTTTTTTTTGTTACGGCAGGGCCCTTATTACACTTTCTCTTACAGGGCTATGGAAACCGGTTTGCCCATGCGATAAAGCAAGGTGCAAAAATGAAATCATACCTAGCAGAGGATGGTTTTGATCCATCAACCTCTGCATTACACGCCCAGCACACTTCCACTGCACCACTCTGCTGCTTCAAAGGGAATGCTTTGTTGTAGGTAAAAGTGGCATTAAACTTCTTGGAGCAGACTTACTTCCTCCCTCCAAGAGACACACATACATCCCCATAAAATTATGTAGCAGCAACAGGCTCAGCTAGTCTCTGTGGCATGATTGATTAGTGCATTCAGTTGTTAACCAAAAGGTTGGTGGTTCAAGCCCACCCAGGGGTGGTTTTGTGAAGGGAACTAATGTACCCTGAAGATTGTATACAAATGTAAGCAGACTGCAGAGTGGTGCAGCAGGAGTGTGTGGAGCCAATAACCCAGAGGTTGACAGATCAAAACCATCCGCTGCTAGGCATGATTTCATTTTTGCACCTTGCTTTATCGCATGGGCAAAACGGTTTCCATAGCCCTGTAAGAGAAAGTGTAATAAGGGCCCTGTCGTAACATAGATATTATGGTAGCTAAGACTACTCCTGGGCTTTTCTTGTGGTTGAAGAGATGAGTGAACTGTGACACCACACTTAAAAAACAAAAAAAAATCACAGCAAACAGCGAAGCTTCCCCATATTGGAGCATTGGATTTGGTAAAGTCTTAAGCCAATGTGTTGACTCACCACACAGCCCTGCACCCAGCATGTGTCTCGTATGACTGTCTATATGTAGTGATGGGCGAACATCCAGATGTTCGCGTTCGTGAACATTCGCCGAACGGTGTCCCGATGTTCGGTACGTTCGTGCCGAACCCTGAACATAATGGAAGTCAATGGGGACCCGAACTTTTCTGCTTTGCAAAGCCTCCTTACATGTAAAATACACCAAATTTTCAGGGTATGTGGACAGGGGGGGTGGGTATAAGAGGAAACTATTTTTTTCCGAAAGGACCTTATAGTTTTTGAGAAAAACGATTTTTAAGTTTCAAAGGAAAAATGTCTTTTAAATGCGGAAAATGTCAGTTTTTTTGGGCACAGGTAACAACAATCTTGTATTATTTTCAAAGCAAAGCAATGAGTTTTGTCGCCATGCAGTGATTAATAAAATAGAAAAGAGATATTCCGGAAAGTGGCAACACTAAGCCATCACAGATGTTCATGGTCCTTGGTCGGGGTCGGGGAGTGTTGCGTAGTCGTTTCCAATCCACGAGTGATTCATTTTAATTTGTGTCAGACGGTCTGCATTTGCTGTGGAGAGGCGAATACGCTGATCTGTAACGATGCCTCCGGAAGCACTGAAACAGCGTTCGGACATAACGCTGGCTGCAGGACAAGCCAGCACCTCTATTGCGTACATTGACAGTTTGTGCCAGGTGTGTAGCTTAGAGACCCAATAGTTGAAGGGTGCAGATGGATTGTTCAACACAGCTACGCCATCTGACATGTAGTCCTTGACCATCTTCTGCAGGCGAGCGGTGTTAGAGGTGGAACTGGGCGATTGCTGTTCTGTGGGCTGCTGCATGGGTGTCAGAAAATTTTGCCACTCCAAGGACACTGCCGATACCATTGCGGAAGTCAGTCTGTTGGCGTGGAACTGGCTAGAGGAGGAGGATGTCAATCTCCTCTCTAATGTCTCCACAAGGGCCTGCTGGTATTCTTCCATTTTGACCTGTCTGACAGTTTCTCCAATGAGTTTGGGAACATTGTCTTTGTACCATGGATCCAGAAGGGTATAAACCCAGTAATCCACGTCGTCCATAATTCGAACAACGCGTGGGTCGTGTTCGATGCAGTCTAGCATGAATTGAGCCATGTCTGCCACAGTCCTAACAGAATCCTCATCATGTTCTTCTGAGCTTGACGCACCCTCATCATCATCACCAGCATCACGCCGTCGCCCACCTTCTTCCTCGTCTTCTTCTGCTGTCCATTCCCGCTGAATTGTGGAAGTCCAACGTGCACCGCTCTGTCCCTCGGCAGTGGGGGCGTCCAAGTCCTGCTCCAACTCCAGCTGTTCCTCGTCCTCTTCTTCAGCATAGCTGGGAGGACCAGCGTTTCCTGAGGCAGATTGCCTGATGTTGGTATCATCATCACGCTGATCGTTGTCCTCTTGAGATTCCCCCACTTGCATCCTGACTGCGGCTTCCTTGATCTGCAGCATTGATTTTTTCAGCAAACACAGCAGTGGTATCGTAATGCTGAGTGAAGAGTTGTCACCGCTCACAAGCAACGTAGATTGCTCAAAATTTTGGAGGACTTGGCAGAGGTCCAACATGGTGGCCCAATCAGATCCAGAGAAGCTTGGTAGCTGTCCGGATGCGCCTCGGTACTGCGCCGTCATGTACTGGACCACTGCACTCTTCTGCTCGCAAAAGCGTGCTAGCATGTGCAGCGTCGAATTCCAGCGCGTGGGTACGTCACACACCAAGCGATGGTTCGGTAGATTGAACCGCTCCTGCATCTTGGTGAGTCCCTCCGAAGCGGTACTGGACTTTCGGAAATATTTGGCCACTCGTCGCACCTTCAGCAGAAGATCTGCCACGCCTAGGTATGTCCTCAGGAACCGCTGAACAACTAGGTTCATAACATGTGCCAGGCAAGGGATGTGTCTCAGCTTAGCCAAATTTAAAGCGCGAATGAGATTGCTCCCATTGTCACACACAACCATGCCTGGTTTCAGGTCCAGCGGTGCCAGCCACAAATCTGTTCCTTGATTCCCTTCCAAATTTCTTCACCGGTGTGCTGCTTATCTCCAAGGCAGATCAACTTCAGTAAGGCTTGCTGACGCATGGCAACAGCTGTGCTGCACTGCTTCCACGACGACCCTATTGCTGGGTTACCGATGCCGGATGAGGTACCGCTTTGAGAGGCGTTGGAGGAGAAGGAGTCAGAGTCGAGGTAGGTGCTGCTGTTATCTCTGAGGGACGCCGGTCCAGCAGTTTGCGGTGTGGGCAACACCCGCGCCGTAGCCGGTGAGGAGTCGCTGCCAGGCTCCACAAGGTTCACCCAGTGCGCCGTCAGGGAGATGTATCGACCCTGGTCAAAGGCACTCGTCCAGGTGTCTGTGGTGAGGTGAACCTTGCAGGCAACGGCATTTTTCAAGCTTCTGGTTATTTTACTAACCACGTGCTCATGTAACGCTGGCACTGCAGACCGCGCAAAATAGTATCGGCTGGGAACCACGTAACGTGGGATGGCCAGCGCCATCATGCGCTTGAAGCTGTTTGTCTCCACTAGTGTTGGGCGAACACCTAGATGTTCGGGTTCGCGAACGTTCGCTGAACATCACCGCGATGTTCGGGTGTTCGCGCCGAACTCCGAACATAATGGAAGTCAATGGGGACCCGAACTTTCGTGCTTTGTAAAGCTTCCTTACATGCTACATACCCCAAATTTGCAGGGTATGTGCACCTTGGGAGTGGGTACAAGAGGTAAAAAAATATTTGAAAAAGAGCTTATAGTTTTTGAGAAAATTGATTGTAAAGTTTCAAAGGAAAAACTGTCTTTTAAATGTGGAAAATGTCATGTTTCTTTGCACAGGTAACATGCTTTTTGTCGCCATGCAGTCATAAATGTAATACAGAGAAGAGGTTCCAGGAAAAGGGACCGGTAACGCTAACCCAGCACCAGCAGCAGCACACGTGATGGAACAGGAGGAGGAGGCACAGGAGGAGAAGGCCACGCTTTTTGAGACACAACAACCCAGGCCTTGCATGAGGACAAGAAGCGTGTGGATAGCATGCTTTTTACCGCCATGCAGTCATAAATGTAATAAAGATGAGAGGTTCCATAAACAGGGACCGGCAACGCTAACCCAGCAGCAGCACACGTGATGGAAGAGGAGGAGGCGCAGGAGGAGAAGGCCACGCTTTGAGACACAACAACCCAGGCCTTGCAGGAGGACAAGAAGTGTGCGGATAGCATGCTTTTTAACGCTATGCAGTCATAAATGTAATAAAGATGAGAGGTTCCATAAACAGGGACCGGCAACGCTAACCCAGCAGCAGCAGCAGCACACGTGATGGAACAGGATGAGGCGCAGGAGGAGAAGGCCACGCTTTCAGGCGCAACTCAGGCCTTGCATGAGGACAAGAAGCGTGCGGATAGCATGCTTTGTACCGCCATGCAGTCATAAATGTAATAAAGATAAGAGGTTCAATAAACAGGGACCGTTCGTCAACGCTAACCCAGCAGCAGCAGACGTGATGGAACAGGAGGAGGCGCAGGAGGAGAAGGCCACGCTTTCATGCGCAACTCAGGCCTTGCATGAGGACAAAGAAATGCGTGCGCAAAGCAACGCAATGAGTAGTTTTCAGGACACAATGAGCTATTCGGAGGAGCTATTCCCACCCCCACAATCTTCTACCTGTGAAAGGTCAATGGAACAGCCACAAATGTTGTGCCCGGATTCACAACCTTTTTCTGTGGAAAATGCACCTCGCACTGAAATGCAAGGCGAGGCCGAGGATGAACATGACGTCAACAACTCAACATGACGCAAAATGGGGGCGGAACAGAAAGCTGCTTTCAATGTTTTGAAGGCCTTAATTGCCTCCGGTGGCCAGTTAGATGCATCATTCATCACACCCAAATCCCAGAGCAATGTGTGCAGGAATTTGAATCGCAGGAGGTGTACCGAGATCATCTGGACAAGTGACCAAGTGACCAAGTGACAAGTGACCAAGTGACAAGTGACAAAGTGAAAAGTGACAAAGTGACCAGTGACAAAATGACAAAGTGACAAAGTGACAAAGTGACCAGTGACAAAGTGACAAGTGAGAGGTTGTTCTGGGGAGCTCTACTCCACTGCACACAGTCACATATGAGGAGAGGTCTCGTCGGGACTGCTGATCCTCCTCAGCTTGCTCAAAGCCTTGAGGGCTCCTGAAGATCCTCTGCTTGGAGTTCGCCGGGGTTCAGCTTGGTGTCGGGGTTGGCGGCGTCCTCCTCACTCCAACGTGGCAGATCTTCTGTTGAAGGAAAAAAACAAAAACATTTTTTAAAGTCCAGTACCGCTTCTGAAGGACTCACCAAGAGATGCAGGAACTCTTCAATCTAGCGCACCTAGGGCTGGGTGATGTCCCTCCCTACGCGCTGGAATTCTACGCTGCACATGCTAGCACGCTTTTGCGCAGTGCCGAGGCGCATTCCAGCAGCTAGTTACCAAGCTTCTGTGGATCTGATTGGGCCACCATGTTGGATCTCTGCCAAGTCCTCCAAAATTTTGAGCAATCCACGTTGCTTGTGACTGAGCAGTGACAACTCTACAGTCAGCATTACAATACCACTGCTGTGTTTACTGAAGAAATCAATGTTGAAGATGGAAACCGCTGGCATGATGCAAGTGGGGGAATCTGAAGATGAAAACGATCAGCGTGATGATACCAACATCAGGCAACCTGCCTCAGGAAACGCTGGTCCCAGCTATGACAAAGAACAGGACGAGGAACAGCTGGAGTTGGAGCAGGAATTGGATGCCCCCACTGCCGAGGGACAGAGCGGTGCACGTTGGACTTCCACAATTTAGCGGGAATGGACAGCAGAAGAGGAAGAAAGTGATGCTGGTGACGAATATGGTGCATCACAACAATCACAACGCTCACAAGAACATGAAGACAGAGGAGTCTGGCAGGATTCTCTGGCACACATGGCTCAATTCATGCTAGACTGCATTGAACGCGGCCCGCGCATTATTCACTATTCATTATTATTCATTATTCTGGACAACACCAATTACTGGGTTTATACCCAGTTTATACAAACACAATGTTAAAAAACTGATTGAAGAAAGTGTCAGACAGGTCAAAAATGGAACAATTCCAGCAGGCCCTTGAGGATGGAGACTTTAGAGAGGAGATTGACATCCTCCTCCTTCTCTAGCCAGTTGTACGCCGACAGACTGACTTCAGCAAACCCAGGAGGACCAGGAGGGCAGCAAAGAACACAAGCTGCTGCTAGTGCCCAAAAGGGAATGGTATTGGCAGTGTCCTTGGAGTGGGAACATTTTCTGACACCTATGCAGCAGCCCACAGAACAGCAATCGGGCAGTTCCACGTCCTCCAACACCAATCGCCTGGAGAAGATGGTCAAGGACTACATGTCAGATGGCGTAGCTGTGTTGAACAATCCATCTGCAGACAGACGGTGAGTGTGACAGCACAGAAGGACCATGGCAACTCACTCATAGTACCACAGTTTGATAGTGCTGCCCAAAGAATTAAATGGATCCGTGGACCCGGGCAGTACTGGGAAGTGGGAACGCAGATTTTAGTACCTAAACACACGATACAACATGTTTTCCGGGGTCGGACTCTGAGGAACATACAGATGGTCCCGATCATCATCCTCATCATACAACTCTTCTCCTGAGTCTGACCCACCCACCACCTCTGCCACCCCAACATCCCTAGACACAGACCCCTCATCGTCCTCAACATTAACTTGGGATGCTGGCCTGAGCCCGACCTCCTCCTCCACATCAGGCCCCATCATCTCCTCAATGGCAGCCCTCAATAATCGCTCTGGCACCGGACCGATGGACACAACGTTCTCCTCCGGGGAGGGCTGCTGCTGACCACTGGCTGCTGGGGTGGATGTTATAGCTTGCGTGGGGCGTTGGCTGTTGCTGTTGTTGGGAGTGCTGCTCACAGCAGAGGTCTCTGAGGAACTCATGGTGAGCTCATATAGTGGTTGACGTTGAGTGGAGTATTACTGATCCCAGCAATATACACACTGACCGGCAGAGTAGGCAATGCTATATAGTGGTTGACGGTGAGGGAAGTACTACAGATCCCAGCAATATACACAGTGACTGGCAGTACAATGGTATGGGTGGGTGAGCAGAGTACTACAGATCCCAGCAATGCTATATAGTAATGGGGTGACTGAGTGAGCGGCAGTGTACTGATAATGATAATGCTCCGTGAATTGAGGCCACAGTGTGGCAGTAAACTCAATGCTATATAGTGTGGCTGAGCGAGGTACACAGAGTGGCAGTAAACACAATGCTATATAGTGTGGCTGAGCGAGCGGTGTACTACTATTCCCAGCAGACACAGAGTGGCAGTAAACAGAATGCTATATAGTGTGGCTGAGCGAGGTACACAGAGTGGCAGTAAACACAATGCTATATAATGTGGCTGAGCGAGCGGTGTACTACTATTCCCAGCAGCGACACAATGACTGGGGGGACCCTGGCTAGCGTGGCTGGAGCGCGAACTACCCTGCCTGCCTACCCAAAGCTAAACCCACAGACAAATGGCGGAGATATGACGTGGTTCGGGTATTTATTTACCCGAACCACGTGACAGTTTGGCCAATCAGAGCGCGTTCGGGTCTGAACCACGTGACCCGTTCGGCCAATCACAGCGCTAGCCGAACGTTCGGGGAACGTTCTGCCATGCGCTCTTAGTTCGGCCATGTGGCCGAACGGTTTGGCCGAACACCATCAGGTGTTCGGCCGAACTCGAACATCACCCGAACAGGGTGATGTTCTGCAGAACCCGAACAGTGGCGAACACTGTTCGCCCAACACTAGTCTCCACCACGCGATATGGCAGCATTTCGCAGGCCAAAAACTTGGCTATGCTGGCTGTTAGTGCCACAGCCCGGGGGTCATTTGCTGGCAATTTTCTCTTGCGCTCAAACATCTCCAGGACAGACAACTGAGCCGTAGGATCGCACACTGAAGGACAGTTGGTTGTTGATGTCGTGGTCGTTGAAGACTGGGAAACGTCAAGAGGACTGTTGCGTAAACTGACATCGACGTCTACTACGGCTTTTGAGGAGGGTCTGGTGACAACGGAGGCAGTGTTGCTGGGGGCTGGAAGCGAGCCGCTACCCTGGCCTTGCGCGTTTGACCACAGAGTGCTATGTTTGGCTACCATGTGGCGGTGCATGCTGGTGGTGGAGAGGTTGTTGATATTTTCCCCCCTGCTCAGTCGGGTTCTGCACACCTTGCAAATCACCATGGTAACATCCTCCCTGCAGTCTTCGAAGAAAGCCCATACATTTGAGCTCCTGCTTTGCTGGCGAGTTTGTTTCGTGCCTCTTTGGCGTCTCACTTCTACGGCCACGCCTGTTGTGTCCGAAATACGCCGCCCCCGCCTACTTTGTGGCACACGGTGAACTCTTGCAGCAGTGGGTTCTGCAGCAGACTCATCTGTACTGCTGCAATCCCGACAGCGAGGTTCTACTCGATAATCCGGGTCTGTGTCCACATCGTCCAAAACCTCCTCTTCCATCTCCTCATCTGTGACTGTGTCTGTGTGCAGTGGACTAGAGCTCCCCAGAACACCCTCTGTGCACCTCACTCCCATGTCTTCAAGATGTTGGACCTCCTGCAATTCCAATTCCTGCGCACATTGCTCAGGGATTTGGGTGTCTTCGCCCTCGCCTTGCATTTCAGTGAGTAGTGCAGTTTCCTCGCACAAATCCAGGCACAACATTTCTGGCTGTTCCATTGTTTGTGGGGGTAGGAGTGGGAATAGCTCCTCCGAAGAGGCCATTGTGTCCGGAAATAATTGTTCGGACTTGTTATTCGGCCATTGTGTGCATGGTGTAGCTGCTGGTTGTGTCACCGTTGTGCCCACTGGCTCCTTGTAACTGGCAGAGGACCTCGTGCGTGACAAGGATGTGCTGGTGCTGCTGCTGCTTAACCCGCTACTGGACGCTTGAGAGGTCATCCAATTCATTATCCGGTCCTGCTCTTGTGGATTAGTGAGGGTTGTTTGTCTGCCACACATGGGTGGTATTGAGTGGGTTTTCTTAGGGCGTACATCAAAAAAGGGCGTCGGGAAAAAAGGGCGCGTGGTGTAAACGATAAACAGTATTATCGTTTATAGAAATATTGTGCAGAATTTCATTTACAAATAGTGTTTTAAGAATTTATAAATCACTAAATAATGTGTATGAGATCGGCAATTTGTAAAACGTTAATCTTCCCTGTTTGTAAAGTGAAACTTATATTTACGTTTATTAAAAACCCTCCCTGTACCTATCCCTAACCCCTAGACCCCCTGTTGGTGCCTAAACCTAAGACCCCCCTGTTGGTGCTTAAACCTAAGACCCCCCTGTTGGTGCCTAAACCTAAGACCCCCCTGTTGGTGCCTAAACCTAAGACCCCCCTGTTGGTGCCTAAACCTAAGACCCCCCTGTTGGTGCCTAAACCTAAGACCCCCCTGGTGGAGCCTAAACCTAAGACCCACTATGGATAATAATTAATAAATAAATAACATTAAATAACATAAATAACATTAATAAATAAAAAATGTAAATAAAAAAATGTAAATTTTTTTTTGGGTGAATAATAATGTTTTAGAAATGTTTTAGAAATAGTGATTTAGTATCTTTATAAACGTTATTCGTCACAGGCTCATTTTGTAAATTTAAATCATCACAAACATAGTTATAAAACCTTAAAAATCTCCGGGCGCCGTTTGTAAAACGTTAATAATCTCCGGAGCCCTTTTTTCCCTGTTCGGCGCCCATTAAACGATATTTATAATAGGAGTGAATGGGGCGCCCTTTTTGTCCACTTGTCTCATGCGCCCAAATCTACTGCTTCCTTCTTAGGTGCTCCACTGCTGCCTCTACGTGAACCGTCAGGGGAAACACCTCTTCCCTTGCCCCTCCCTCTTTCACTGGATTTCTTCATTATGGTTGTACTGATCCCAGCAGTACACGCACACTGACTGGCAGTACAGTGGGAATAGACAATGCTATATAGTATGTTATAAACTGGTGACGGACGGAAGTACTACTGATCCCAGCAGTACACACTGACCGGCAGTACAATGGCAATAGAAGACAATGCTATATACTATGCTATACACTGGTGATGGACGGAAGTACTACTGATCCCAGCAGTACAGTGGCAATAGAAGTCAGTGCTATATACTATGTTATACACTGGTGATGGACGGAAGGGGAACAGTAAAAAAGGGCGCAGGAGGCTAGTGGACAAATCGGGCGCCGCCATTCACTCCCATAATAAATATCGTTTAATGGGCGCCCGATAGGAAAAAAGGGCGCCGGAGAAAAATGACGTTTTAAAAGCGGCGCCCGGAGACTTAATGTTTTATTACTGCTTCTCATGATTACACATTATTTAATGATTTATACATTTTTTAATAATATTTTTAAACGAAAAACAGTACAATATTTTTTTCAAACATTATTTTTAAACGAAAAACAGTACAATTTTTTTTTATTACATTATTTTTAAACGAAAAAAACGCACAATATGTTTTTGAAACGTTATTAATGCTTATCACAGGGGGGTCTTAGGTTTAGGCACCAACAGGGGGGTCTTAGGTTTAGGCACCAACAGGGGGGTCTTAGGTTTAGGCACCAACAGGGGGGTCTTAGGTTTAGGCACCAACAGGGGGGTCTTAGGTTTAGGCACCAACAGGGGGGTCTTAGGTTTAGGCACCACCAGGGGGGTCTTAGGTTTAGGCACCAACAGGGGGGTCTTAGGTTTAGGCACCAACAGGGGGGTCTTAGGTTTAGGCACCAACAGGGGGGTCTAGGGGTTAGGGGTAGGTACAGGGAGGGTTACTTAGTATTTTTTTTTTTAAAACGTTATTATACGTTTCACTATTTAAACGAAAGATTAACGTTTTTACAATTGCCGATTTAATGCACATTATTTAATGATTTATAACTTTATAAAACATTAATTTTAAACGAAATACAGTACAATATATTTTTAAACGTTATCCATGCTTATCGTTTAAAACCCCGCGCCCTTTTTTCCCAGCGCCCCTTTTTAACGTACGCGGAGGGAAGTACTACTGATCCCAGCAGTACAGTGGCAATAGAAGACAATGCTATATACTATGTTATACACTGGTGATGGACGGAAGTACTACTGATCCCAGCAATACAGTGGCAATAGAAGACAGTGCTATATACTATGTTATACACTGGTGATGGACGGAAGTACTACTGATCCCAGCAGTACAAACTGACTGGCAGTGGCAGTACAGTGGCAATAGAAGACAGTGCTATATACTATGTTATACACTGGTGATGGACCGAAGTACTACTTATCCCAGCAGTACAGTGGCAATAAAAGACAATGCTATATACTATGTTATACACTGGTGATGGACGGAAGTACTACTGATCCCAGCAGTACAGTGGCAATAGAAGACAATGCTATATACTATGCTATATACTGGTGACGGACGGAAGTACTACTAATCCCAGCCGTACACGCTGACCGGCAGTACAGTGGCAATAGAAGACAATGCTATATACTATGCTATATACTGGTGATGGACGGAAGTACTACTGATCCCAGCAGTACAGTGGCACTAGAAGTCAGTGCTATATACTATGTTATACACTGGTGATGGACGGAAGTACTACTGATCCCAGCAGTACAGTGGCAATAGAAGACAGTGCTATATACTATGTTATACACTGGTGATGGACGGAAGTACTACTGATCCCAGCAATACAGTGGCAATAGAAGACAGTGCTATATACTATGTTATACACTGGTGATGGATGGAAGTACTACTGATCCCAGCAGTACAAACTGACTGGCAGTGGCAGTACAGTGGCAATAGAAGACAGTGCTATATACTATGTTATACACTGGTGATGGACGGAAGTACTACTGATCCCAGCAGTACAGTGGCAATAAAAGACAATGCTATATACTATGTTATACACTGGTGATGGACGGAAGTACTACTGATCCCAGCAGTACAGTGGCAATAGAAGACAATGCTATATACTATGATATATACTGGTGACGGACGGAAGTACTACTAATCCCAGCAGTACATGCTGACCGGCAGTACAGTGGCAATAGAAGACAATGCTATATACTGGTGATGGACCGAAGTACTACTGATCCCAGCAGTAAACGCACGCTGACTGGCACTACAGTGCAGTGGCAAATATAGTATAGGAGGCTGGGGGGCCCTGGCTAGCCTAGCTGGTGAGAGAGAGTCTAACCTGCCTGCCTACCCAAAGCTAAACCCAAACGCAAGTGGCGGAGAAATGACGCGGTTCGGGTATTTATTTACCCGAACCACGTGACCCGCTCGGCCAATCGCAGCGCGAGCCGCGTGTTCGTGTCCGAACCACGTGACCCGCTCGGCCACTCACAGCGCGAGCCGAACGTTCGGCCATGCGCTGTCAGGCCGAACATACGTTCGACCGCATGGTCGAACACATGGCCGAACACCACGAGGTGTCCGGCGAAGCCCGAATCGAACTCGAACAGCCCGAAATCCGTGCGAACCTGAACAGTGGCGAACACTGTTCGCCCAACACTATCTATATGATCACTCACCACACAGCCCTGCACCCGGCATGTGTCTCATATGACTGTCTATAAGTAAGCTTTAGGTTAACAGGAATGGTTGCATGGCCACCTAGCTTTTCATCCTTCCCACCCTTGCCCTGGAATCTTCTAGACTTCAAAGTGCTGGCCTTTGCTGTGTGTGTGGTTGTTGGTATAGTGGTGAGCATAGCTGCCCACCATGCAGTCGACCTGGGTTCAATTCCCAGCCAAGGTATGTTTGCTTGCTTTTGACATAATACAAATGTCTACAAGAAATATCACTGCAAAACGAGAGTGAGAGAGAGAGAAAGAGTGAGTGAGGGTGGTGGTATATTTTTAGCTTCTAAAACGGGATAAGGAGCCTTGATATCCGAATTGGATCCGGATAACCAGGTACCCGGATCCGGGCGGGTATTAAAAAGTACTACCCGAGCATCCCTATATACATACATTTAATTACCTCACAAATGGTTCACTTATCCTTTAAGGGAAGGAACACACTAGGCAGAATCGCATGAGGTTTCTCCATAGGACATAGTGAAAAACGCATATGCGATTCTACCTAGTGTGTTCCTACCCTAAAAGTTTTGAGACCTCAAGATCTCCTTTCTTATACTCTTACCGGAGCAGCAGTTTCTGAACTCTTCTCCACAGCACGGCATCCAAATACCGACAGAGAAACACAGATACAAAACACAAGGAGGTTCATGACAATAAGAAAGGCGATAACAGTGAATCCGGCAGACTGCAAAAGAAAAGATAATCACAATTTAATAACTATCTGTGATAGCAATAAAGATCATGGGCAAAATCCAATTCACTTTTCTCCTACATTTTCACTTAGGTGATATGTTTCACATCCTATAAATATAATGCCCTTTAAAGGGTTCTGTGTATACAGAGCTGGGACAAGGTCCTCCAGCACCCAAGGCTGAGACACCAAAGTGCGCCCCTCCATCCCTCCCACCCCAGCCGTCACACACTGATTGCTATTAGACTAAGAGGCGCCCCAGGCCCCCAACACCTTAATCTCTAGTTATCTGGCTTGCAGTCACTGCTATGTATCCCCTTTTCTTATTTCTTTCTGCTTCAAACACAATTAGGAATGACAGCTGAATGAATTCTGCGTCCCCTCCTACACTGCGCCCTGAGGCTGGAGCCTCTCCAGCCTATGCCTCGGCCCGGCCCTGTGTGTATATTTTTAAAAACAAAAACTGACACTTACCTGGGGCTTCAACCCCAGCCTGCGCGTCTTTGCTCTCGCTCCTGTCTTCGGGAGCTTACTGAGCAGGCGCAGTACAAAGTTTTTGTGTACTTCTCCTGTGCAGTAAGCTCCCGGAGAGTGGGAGCGAGGATGCGCATGGCCACGCAGGCTCAGTTGCATTCATCTAGTTAGATGAATAATGGACCTGGACTGGTGGTGGAGAACGGAGGATCGTAGAGGACGGCGCGGGGCAGGACAGCTGCAGGGAAGCGGTAGAAGCTCCATGTAAGTGTCAGTGTTTGTTTTTAAAAAAACTCACAGATCCGCTTGAAGCCACCAGAAAGTGGGGATGGCCAGAAATGCCCATTTCCGCTTTGCGAAAATTCCGATTTCCAATTTTTCATTTTTCTGATTTCTGATTTTCCGATTTCTAATTTTACGCTTTTTCTGATTTTTGAGGAACATTTTATTAGTCATTAGTCAAGCATCAGAGAATGCAAAAAATAAGGGTAAAAATGGAAACTGGAAAAACAGAAAGTCTTGTGATTGGTCTAAAATTACTGCGGTGATCCGATTGTTGCAGAAGAATTCTGCATTCTCTGATTGGTCCAATGCTTCCAAGTTGTGTGAATAGGATAAAATTACTGAGTTTCCTATCGGAAATACTGAAATTTCAATTCCGACAAATCCGAATGAGCATCCCTTCCAGCAAGCAAAAAATGCTCAGAATAATTTTGACTGTACTTTTCAACTACTTTTTGGTACTTCTTCAATTTCAGAGTGCTGAATTATATTAAAGTAGATCTGAGATAAACTTTTACTCATTGCATAATTGTGTTCCTTTCATATTGTTTATAGGGCATTCCTCAACCCAAATACTTTTTTTGATTTGCTTTAATACTCTAATTCCCTATAAACTAAACAATCCTCGCCCACAGCTCCTTTTGTGCCTTGGCACTGTAGCAAGCGATTATGGGAGCTCAGTCTGGGCAGGAGGAGGTTACTAGCCATTGATTTCAGAGGCAGAGGGGAGGAGGAGAGGGGACTGAATTTACACACAGGAAAGCTGATAGCATCTCCAGCCCTCAGCCTGTGACAATGTGACAAACAGAACATGGCTGCCCTCGTATCACAGGAATAAATAATCATAAACTTTTGAGCTGTTTCCAGCTAGATATGCTGTGTAAACTATCTAAACTTTAGATAAGATATATAGACAAGTTACTTGTTATAGTTAGTTTTTCATCTCGGATCCGCTTTAACCAATTAAAGAGACACTAAAGCGTAAAAAAAAAACTTATGAAATAATGAATTGGTTGCGTAGTATGGATAATTACTAGAATATTAGAAGCAAAGAAAATATTCATATTTTTTTTTTCAGTTATATAGTGTTTTTTAATAACATTGCATCATGCTCTTATATTTGCAGTTTACACACTACTCAGCATTGTAAATGATTTTGCAGAGCAGCCCAGTGAACTATTGACCTGTCCTGTGCAGAAGAAAAAACAATACAATGACCGACAGTTGAGATAATAAGCTTCAGAAGAAAGAACTCGCTGCGACTTTGAGGGCTCGTTTCCACTGTTGCGGAAATCGCATGCGGCTGCGTTTCCGCATGCGGATTTAGCCGCGATTTCGCATGCGATTTCGCATGGCAAGGAGCCAGGCGAATTTAACCATGTCACTGCCTGAGTAAAGCTCCATAGCAAACCATGCGAAATCGCACGCGAAATCGCGGGGAAATCCGCATGACAAAGCCGCATGCGATTTCCCTATTAAATGCATTAGCGGCGATTCGCCCGCATTCCTCCCGCACGCGAAATCTGACGGCTCTGCCGTGCATATTTCTGCCGCACCGAAAAACGCTCCCGCCGCCGCACAAGTGGAAACAGCCCCATCCACTTACATTGACTATGCGAATCCGCATGCAGTGCCCGCATGTGGATTCGCTATAGTGGAAACGAGCCCTGAAAGTCATGGAGCTCAATGGCTTTTTTGCATAGATTACTGGAGTTTCGTAACTCTTCCTGTACTGATCTTATGTCTCTGCTTCCTAATGTTTTATTCCTTAGCTAGCTGTACTACACATACGTATAAATCATTATATCATTTTTTATTTTTTTTTGCGTCAGGGTCTCTTTAAGGACCACAACTTTAAACCCCCCCCCCCCCCCCCCCCCCCCTATTGACCAGGCCATTTTTTACAATTCAGCACTGTGCAGCTTTAACGGTTTATTGATCGGTCATACAACTTGCCACCCAAATGAATTTTACCTTCTTTTCTTGTCACTAATAGAGCTATCTTTTGGTGCTATTTGTGGTAACATTTTTCAAATAAAATAACATTTCTGTGAGAAAACGCGGAAGAGCCGCCGCAGGGACTCAGAGTAAGGCGGCTGATTCCGCGTCAAACACGGCAGCTTGCGCGCCTGGGTCTGCATCTACTAGCTTGACGGAGCGCGGAGAAACCGCCGCATGTCCTGGGAACAAGGCGGCGGATTCCGCGTCCGACGCAGCAGGTTGCACGCATAGGCCCACAGTCATCAGTGCGGCTGAACGCGGAGAAACCGCCGCATGCTCGGGTAGCGGTGCGGCAGGCTCCGCGTCCAACGTAGCAGATACATTGCAACACATGTCTGGTGTGGCTGGGACTGATAGTGCACACAGGTTCAGAAGGACGCGCGCGCGCGCTGAGAGACAAAGCTTTTATGAAAGTCAAAAGGGTGTCAGCTGACCAAGCCGGTCAGCTGACAATTCTGTCACTTTTCATTGGTCCAGCACTTAGGGGAGGCGCTGAGGAGCGCTTTGGTATATATACTGGGTGCTGGTCATTTCTCTGGTGTCTGGCGTTGCGATCACTACGTGGTAGCACTCAGACCTTTTGTCAGTATCTGTGTTTATTATCTAGACCAGTTCCAGGGTGTTGATGACCAAGGACCTCACACCTCAGACTAGGAATTCTGCTTGTTATCTGTGTTATTATCTAGACCAGTTCCAGGGTGTTGATGACCAAGGACCTCACACCTCAGACTAGGATCTCTGCTTGTTATCTGTGTTATTATTTAGACCAGTTCCTGGGTGTTGATGACTAAGGACCTCACACCTCAGATTAGGAATTAGCTTACCATCCAGTTATTATCTAGACTAGTTCCAGGGTGTTGATGATCAAGGAGCTCACACCCGAGACTAGGCATTGTTGATTATTTGTTATGACCTTCTGCTTTCCTGACCATTCTTCTGATCTCCGATTTAGTACCTCTGCCTTTTCTGATACCCTGTTGCCAAACCCTGCTTACATTAAGGATTCCGCATCTGTCTCCTGTCTCTGTACCTGATCTGTCTGTGTGTTGAAGACCTGGCTTGCCCGACCTCGAGAACTATCTCCCCTGTTGCAGATAGTTCACAGATCTGTCAGTGACACCCCCTCTTTGGTGTCACTCTCGTTCTGTCCTTCCTACTCTCAGCCTGACTCCTCCCTCGGGAGAGTCTCAGGCTATCGGAAGGAACTTGCTTTAGTGCAGTATTCACTACTGCCTTGCACCTGCTCCTCAGGTGCCGCTCTCAAAGTATTACTGTTGCACCATAACACTCTAATCACTCAGGTGTCCAGAGGTTAGAGGCATATCTGATTATCGTTGATACTGCAGATCATCAATAATCGGGTATATATCTGTATTCTCGGTGATACTGCAGATCACCGGTAATCAGATCCTCTCTGTGTTACACCGATCGTTACAATTTCTTTCTGTGAGGAAACGCGGAAAAGCCGCCGCGTTTGCCAAGAGCTAGGCGGCTGACTCCGCGTCTTACGCGGCGGTTGCACGCGTCTGGTTGTGTGGTGGAACGCGGAAAAGCCGCCGCATGTCCTGACAGCAAAGCGGCTGCTTGCATGCGGCGGCGTGTGCTTGGTGTGGCTGGGTCTGTTAGTGCACCTAGACAGATGGAGAGCTATGCACGCACGGGCCTGAATGCAGGACCTTTATACCAGCAGGGGAAGTGTCAGCTGATCAGGAAGGTCAGCTGACTCCTGTGGGACTCATGATTTGCTGAATGGTTCGGGCGGGGCAGCAGAGTCCAGCAACTATATATTCTGCTCCTAAGTCAGTTGCTGGTTGCCTGTCGTTGCAATCACTACGTGGTAGCACGCAGACCCTTAGTCAGATCCGAAAGTGTGCAGGGACCAGCTGGAGCTGTAATCCTACACTTAGCTAGATTCTGTTGATAGTCTAAAGTACTAGTTTGATTGTGATTATCTGTTATGACTTTCTGCCTGTCTGACTACACTGCCTCTGTCTTCTGATCCTGTACTTTGTTTGTCTGTGAGTTGCCGACTTGGCCTTCCCGACCCTGAGAACTATCTCTATCGCTAGGAGATAGTTCATGCCTGTATGTGCTGGGCACCTAGCTCACAGGGCCAGCTCTGTATCTGCTGGGCACCTGCTCACAGGGTCAGCTCTGTATTTGCTGGGCACCTGCTCCCCAGGGCCAGCACTGTATGTGCTGGGCACCTGCTCCACAGGGCCAGCTCTGTATTTACTGGGCACCTGCTCCATAGGGCCAGCTCTGTATTTGCTGGGCACCTGCTTCACAGGGCCAGCTCTGTATCTGCTGGGCACCTGCTCACGGGGCCAGCTCTGTATTTGCTGGGTACCTGCTCCCCAGGGCCAGCACTGTATGTGCTGGGCACCTGCTCCACAGGGCCAGCTCTGTATTTGCTGGGCACCTGCTCCCCAGGGCCAGCGCTGTATTTGCTGGGCACCTGCTCCACAGGGCCAGCTCTGTATTTACTGCCCCAGGGCCCATCCTGTATTCATTGGGAACCTGCTCCTCAGGTTCCCCAAGCTTGTTACTGTTCTTCTGTATTCTGATCTTGTACCTTGTCATTCTGATACCCTGTTGCCGAACCTCGGCTCGCTCTTAGACTCTGCATCTGACTCCTGATTCTGTACCCCGATATTTCTGATACCCTGTTGCCGAACCCTGCTTGTTTATTAGTCTCCGCCTCTGCGTTCTGAATCTGTACTGTATTTGTCCGTGTGTTACGACCTGGCTTGCCTGACTTCGAGAACTGACCTTACTGTTAGAGGCAGTTCCCAGATCTGTTAGTGACACTCTCTCCTAGGTGTCACTCACGTTCTGTCCTTCCTAAGCTCTGCCTGACTCCTCCCTCGGGAGAGTCCAGGCCTTCGGAAGGAATCTGTATTGCTGCAGTACTTCATACTGTATGGCACTTGTTTCTGAGGCTTAGTCCTCGAGGTATTACTGTTGCACCAAGCACTTACACTGCTCAGGTGTTCAGAGGTTAGCGTTATATCGGATTATCGGTCATACTGCAGATCATCGATAATCGGGTATATTCTGCATTCTCGGTGATACTGCAGTTCACCGGTAATCAGACCCTCTCTCTGCTACACCGATCGTGACACTTTCTAAGTCTTTGTCCAAATTTATTGTGCTACATGTCTTTGATAAAAAATAATCCAATAAGTGTACATTTTTTTTTTTTGGTTTGGGTTAAAATTGTAGCGTTTATAAACTATGGTACAAAAAAGTGAATTTACGCAGTTTGAAGCCGCTCTGACTTTTCTGAGCTCCTGTCATGTTTCTTGAGGTGCTAGAATGCCAGGAGAGTATAAATGCCTCCCAAATGAGCCCTTTTGGAAAGAAAACATGCAAAGGTATTCACTAAGGGGCATGGTGAGTTCATAGAAAATTCATAGAAAATTTTAATTTTTTTACACAAGTTAATGGAAAATGACACTTTGTGACAAAAAAAAAGTTTCCATTTCTGTTAACTTGTGACAAAAAGTAAATAAATAAAATCTGCCATGGACTCACCATGCCCCGCAGTGAATACCTTGGGGTGTCTACTTCCCAAACTTGGGTCATTTGTGGGGTGTATTTACTGCACTGGCATTTGGGAGGGGGGGGGGGGGGGTAAATTGTGAGCACCCCTGTGAAATCCTAAAGGCACTCATCGGACTTTGGGCCCCTTTGCACACCTAGGCCGCAAAAATGGGTAACAGTAAATTCGGGCGCCTGAGGCTAGTGGACAAATCGGGCGCCGCCATTCACTCCTATAATAAATATCGTTTAATGGGCGCCCGATAGGAAAAAAGGGCGCCCGAGAAAAATAACGTTTTAAAAGCGGCGCCCGGAGACTTAATGTTTTATTACTGCTTCTCATGATTACACATTATTTAATGATTTATACATTTTTAAATATTATTTTTAAACGAAAAACAGTACAATATTTTTTTTCAAACATTATTTTTAAACGAAAAACAGTACATTTTTTTTTCCATTATTTTTAAACGAAAAAACCAACAGGGGGGTCTTAGGTTTAGGCACCAACAGGGGGGTCTTAGGTTTAGGCACCAACAGGGGGGTCTTAGGTTTAGGCACCAACAGGGGGTCTTAGGTTTAGGCACCAAAAGGGGGGTCTTAGGTTTAGGCACCAACAGGGGGGTCTTAGGTTTAGGCACCAACAGGGGGTCTTAGGTTTAGGCACCAACAGGGGGGTCTTAGGTTTAGGCACCAACAGGGGGGTCTTAGGTTTAGGCACTAACAGGGGGGTCTTAGGTTTAGGCACCAACAGGGGGGTCTTAGGTTTAGGCACTAACAGGGGGGTCTAGGGGTTAGGGATAGGTACAGGGAGGGTTACTTAGGCACCAACAGGGGGGGTCTTAGGTTTAGGCATCAACAGGGGGGTCTAGGGGTTAGGGGTAGGTACAGGGAGGGTTACTTAGTAAAAAATTTTTTAAAACGTTATTATACGTTTCACTATTTAAACGAAAGATTAACGTTTTTACAATTGCCGATTTAATGCACATTATTTAATGATTTATAACTTTATAAAACATTAATTTTAAACGAAATACAGTACAATACATTTTTAAACGTTATCCATGCTTATCGTTAAAAACCCGGCGCCCTTTTTTCCCAGCGCCCCTTTTTAACGTACGCGCAAAAATGTGCCCTGTATATGGTATCGCGTACTCAGGAAAGGTAGTATAATGTGTTTTGGGAGAAATATCTCTGTAAATGACAACTTTTTTTTTTTTTTACACAAAGTTGTCCATCAATAGAGATATTTCGGTGCTGGTACTACGTCCAGGAACATCTGCACTGCTGGTGTATACCTCTCCTTGTAAACCTAGATCAGCGCGTGTATGTGTGGAGAGAGGTGGTAGGATACGGTTTCGGTTGGGGCAGCTGGTAATAGTCGGCCTTGGGCGGTAAGAAGTACAAATCCGGCCCTGGCAATATCACTGTATAGATTGGTGAATTTACAAGATAAAAAATTATACTAACTTATAATTGTACTCAGGTGCGTTGCAATACACAACCACCGTCAGAGCATGCAGGAAATAACTGTCCCTGCACGGTGTTCCAGGTGCTTGTTGGATGCTCTCCTTGGAGTTTTTTAGGATAACACTAAAAAGCTATGACCCTTGTTAGGGTTATGACTAAGTAGACAAAACACTGGTGGAGGCGCCATGAGAATAAGGATTGTTGCTAAGTACAACTAAAATTGTATAGGAGAGGCCATGTGTCTTACCTCTCCGGAAGAACAAATGTAATTAATTGGAAAATAATTAATTGATTCAAGCACATTGATTCAAGCTTCATTACAAGGTCCCCTATCCAGTTAGAAGCGTTCAAATGTCTACTATACCCAACAGCATTGGTACAGTGGTTTTCAAAGGAGGGAAGTTAAAGAGAGTTGAGAAGTCTCAAGCTCATGTAGTCTTTTTTGACTCATTACTAGTTGCTAGCTGCTATGAAGACCCCTAATGCTTTGTTTTCTCCTTTCCTAGGAAATGAACAGGGCAGCTTCTAGGCTATAGAGCTCCCAGGGTGAGGGTGGAGAAATAAAGGGGGCCCACAGTATAAGTCTGAGTTAGACCCCCACCGTGTATAGATAACAGAAGAGCCTCCAGTATTAATTACCCAGATGCACACACACCCCCCCCCCGCCTTAGGTAGCTATAGAAGTCCCCAATATTATTATATAATATTATTAAGTATCTAGATGCAGCCCCCCCAGTATAAGATAGCTACTAGTATAGGTAGCCAAAGACCCCCTGAGTAGGTAGCCAAGGATTCTCTATATGAACATTTGTTTCAGAAGCACTTCTTCTGATTGTATGGTTGTTTTCACCTTATAGACACAAGCAAATTTTCTATTTCACCACTGCTCCCATTCATTCGTCAAACAACTGTGTCCTACTTATCACACCAACATTTTTTTTTTTTTTAATAATTCCTTTATATGTATGCATTTTAACCACTTGCCAACCTCCCACAGCCAATGGGCGGCGGCAAAGTGGACACCGAAAGGACCGCAATACGCCCAAGGGCGTTGCGTCCTTTCGGCATGCCGGGGGAGCGATCGCGTCATTGATGACGCGCGCTTCCCCCTGCAACTGGCTCCGCCCACCCACCGCAACATCCTGCCGGCCATACGGAAGCGCCGGCGGGATGTTAACCCCCGATCCGCCGCATCCAAAGCGTATAATACGCTTTGTATTGTATACAAAGCGTATTATACAGGCTGCCTCCTGCCCTGGTGGTCCCAGTGTCCGAGGGACCACCAGGGCAGGCTGCAGCCTCCCTAGTCTGCACCCAAACACACTGATCTGATCCCCCCACCACCCCCTGATTGCCCACAGCACCCCTCAGACCCCCCCTGCCCACCCCCCAGACCACTGTTTGCACCCAATCACCCCCCTAATAACCCATCAATCACTCCCTCACCTCGGGGCTCTCCTCTCTGCGCGTCCCTCCAGCTAGTGTACTAGCTCCAGTGTGTGGGCAGCGGGCAGCGGCGGGCAGATACATACCTTCTTCCATGCGTTCCATCGGAGACTTCTCGCTCTACCGGCTGACGTCACTTCCGGAAGTGACATCAGCCGCTAGAGCCAGAAGTCTCCGATGGAACGCACGGAAGAAGGTATGTATCTGCCCGCCGCTGCCCGCTGCCCACTGCCGACACACTGGAGCTAGTACACTAGCTGGAGGGGAGCGCAGAGGAGAGAGCCCCGAGGTGAGGGAGAGGGGGGAACTTCCCCTCTCCCCGCCGACTGTGGGCAAGGCATCCCCTCATGCTGCCACCCCCCCAGCCCCCTAAAAACGGCCACGAGCGGGCCCCAGGGGGGGGGCAGGCCCCCCCACGGGCGCAGGGGCTGCAGGGCCTATTGTTACGCCCCTGGTCACTGTTACCTATCAGATCAGACCCTAATCTGCCCCTTGCGGGCACCCAATCACCCGCCCACACGCTCAGATTGCCCTCAGACCCCCCCCCCCCCCCTTATCAATTTGCCAGTGCATTAATTACATCTGTTCTTCACTGTAATAACCCACTGATCACCTGTCAATCACCTGCCAATCACCTATCACCCATCAATCACCCCCTGTCACTGCCACCCATCAATCAGCCCCTAACCTGCCCCTTGCAGGCAATCTAATCACCCACCCACACCATTAGATCGCCCGCAAACCTGTCGTCAGATCACCTCCCAAGTGCATTGTTTACATCTGTTCTCTTCTCTAAACACCCACTAATTACCCATCAATCACCCCCTATCACCACATGTCACTGTTACCCATCAGATTAGACCCTAATCTGCCCCTTGTGGGCACCTAATCAACCGCCCACATGCTCAGATTGCCCTCAGACCCCCTTATCAATTCGCCAGTGCATTATTTACATCTGTTCTACCCTGTAATAACCCACTGATCACTAGTGTTGGGCGAACAGTGTTCGCCACTGTTCGGGTTCTGCAGAACATCACCCTGTTCGGGCGATGTTCGAGTTCGGCCGAACACCTAATGGTGTTCGGCCAAACCGTTCGGCCACATGGCCGAACTAAGAGCGCATGGCCGAACGTTCCCCAAACGTTCGGCTAGCGCTGTGATTGGCCGAACGGGTCACGTGGTTCGGACCCGAACGCGCTCTGCTTGGCCAAACTGTCACGTGGTTCGGGTAAATAAATACCCGAACCACGTCATATTTCCGCCATTTGTCTGTGGGTTTAGCTTTGGGTAGGCAGGCAGGGTAGTTCGCGCTCCAGCCACGCTAGCCAGGGTCCCCCCAGTCATTGTGTCGCTGCTGGGAATAGTAGTACACCGCTCGCTCAGCATTCTGTTTACTGCCACTCTGTGTACCTCGCTCAGCCACACTATATAGCATTCTGTTTACTGTTCTGTGTCTGCTGGGAATAGTAGTACACCGCTCGCTCAGCCACACTATATAGCATTCTGTTTACTGCCACTCTGTGTACCTCGCTCAGCCACACTATATAGCATTCTGTTTACTGTTCTGTGTCTGCTGGGAATAGTAGTACACCGCTCGCTCAGCCACACTATATAGCATTCTGTTTACTGTTCTGTGTCTGCTGGGAATAGTAGTACACCGCTCGCTCAGCCACACTATATAGCATTCTGTTTACTGCCACTCTGTGTACCTCGCTCAGCCACACTATATAGCATTCTGTTTACTGTTCTGTGTCTGCTGGGAATAGTAGTACACCGCTCGCTCAGCCACACTATATAGCATTCTGTTTACTGCCACTCTGTGTACCTCGCTCAGCCACACTATATAGCATTCTGTTTACTGTTCTGTGTCTGCTGGGAATAGTAGTACACCGCTCGCTCAGCCACACTATATAGCATTCTGTTTACTGCCACTCTGTGTCTGCTGGGAATAGTAGTACACCGCTCACCCGCCACTGTATAGCATTGTGCTCTGTGTCGCTGCTGGGAATAGTGGTACACCGCTCACCCGCCACTGTATAGCATTGTGCTCTGTGTCGCTGCTGGGAATAGTGGTACACCGCTCACCCGCCACTGTATAGCATTGTGCTCTGTGTCGCTGCTGGGAATAGTGGTACACCGCTCAGCCACACTATATAGCATTCTGTTTACTGTTCTGTGTCTGCTGGGAATAGTAGTACACCGCTCGCTCAGCCACACTATATAGCATTCTGTTTACTGCCACTCTGTGTACCTCGCTCAGCCACACTATATAGCATTCTGTTTACTGCCACTCTGTGTCTTCTGGGAATAGTAGTACACCGCTCACCCGCCACTGTATAGCATTGTGCTGTGTGTCGCTGCTGGGAATAGTGGTACACCGCTCACCCGCCACTGTATAGCATTGTGCTCTGTGTCGCTGCTGGGAATAGTGGTACACCGCTCACCCGCCACTGTATAGCATTGTGCTCTGTGTCGCTGCTGGGAATAGTGGTACTGTATAGCATTTCTGTACTGCCACTGTACTGCTGCCAGTCAGCGTGTACTGTAAGGATAAGTGAAATGAGGAAGAAATCCGGTGAAAGAGGGAGGGGCAAGGGAAGAGGTGTTTCCCCTGACGGTTCACGTACAGGCCACAGGGGAGCACCCAAGAAAACCCACTCAATACCCCCCATGTTGTCCAGGACAACAACCCTCACAAATCCAAAAGAACAGGACCAGATAATTACTTGGATGACCTCTCAAGCGTCCAGCAGTGGGTTAAGCAGCACCAGCACATCACGCACGAGGTCCGAGTCCTCAGCCAGTTACAAGGAGCCAGTGGGCACAAAGCTGACACAACCGGCAGCGACACCACGCACACAACTGCCAGATAACCAGTCCGATGAATTACCTCAGGACACAATGGGGTATTCGCAGGAGCTATTCCCAGCCCAACAAACTTCAACCTTTCAAAGGTCAATGGAGGAACAGCCAGAAATGTTGTGCCCGGATTCACAACCATTAACTGTGGGAAATGCACCGCGCACTGAAATACAAGGCGAGTCCGAGGAGGACTCGGAAACCCAAATCCCAGAGCAAGTTGGGCAGGAGGGGTTGCAATTGCAGGAGGTCGGCCGACAAGATCTGGAAGACGACGTTGGAGTGAGCTGCGCAGAGGTTGTTCTGGGGAGCTCTACTCCACGGCGGCGGCCCCCCACAATGACATATGACGAGTTTGAGGAGATGGAAGAGGAGGGTATGGACAATGTGGACAGAGACCCAGATTTTGTTTGTGAACGAGAACATCGCCGTCGTAGCAGCAGCACAGATGAGTCTGTTGAAGAACCCACTGCTGCACGAGTTCGCCTTGTGCCACAAGGTAGGCGGCGCGCAATTTCAGGCACCACAAGCGTGGAAGTTCAAGTGAGAGGCAAAAGAGGAGCAAACAGAAATCGCCAGCAAGGCAGGTGCTCCAAAGTCTGGGCTTTCTTTGAAGACTGCACTGAGGATGTTACCATGGCGATTTGCAAGGTGTGCAAGACCCGCCTGAGCAGGGGGAAAAGTATTAACAACCTCTCCACCACCAGCATGAGCCACCACATGCTATCCAAACATCCCACTCTGTGGGCAAACTCGGCAGGACAGGGTACCAGCAACACTGCCTCCCTTGGGTTCACCAGACTCACCACCAGACCCGCCTCAGCAGCAGCGGTAGCCCAGCCATTGCGTGGTTCACAACATTCACAAACATCAGACGACGCTGACACTGTCACTTTCCGGAGTAGTGCTCTTGAGGTCTCCCAGTCTTCATCAAACACAACAACCAACAGCCCTTCCGTGTGCAGCGCTACGGTTCAGTTGTCTGTGTCGGAGATGTTTGAGCGCAAGAGGAAATTGCCAGCAAATGACCCCCGGGCCGTGGCAGTAACAGCCAGCATAGCCAAGCTTCTGGCCTGCGAAATGCTGCCATATCGAGTGGTGGAGACAAACAGCTTCAAGGGCATGATGTCAGTGGCCATCCTACGTTACGTGGTTCCCAGCCGCTACCACTTTGCGCGCTCTGCAGTGCCTGAGTTGCATGAGCACGTGGTCAGCAAAATAACCCGAAGCTTGAAGAATGCCGTTGCCTGTGTGACAGGATTAAACTCAGACCTCCAAACAGCACAATAATAAGGCTGCCACTAGATGGAGCTCTGCTAGGATTGCAATGTTCTGAGGAGATCCAGGGCCTGAGGCTCATATTAAAGTTGGACATCAACTGAGCCACATGTCTGTGTCTCTCCTCTGTTTAAAACAGGTTAGTGTTGATAACTATAGGGAGAATATTAAGGTCTAGATAAGATATATTTGTTCCTGTTGCTATGTTAGCCTATGGGTTTGTCTATGCTAGTTATTATAACTATAGGCAGAATATGTATGTCTAGATAGAATATACTTGTTCTTTACTGTGACAGCCTATTGGTTTTTCTAGTCTGCATATCATTGCATTATGCTGATAGTGATATGATATTAAAGTTGGACATCAACTGAGCCACATGTCTGTGTCTCTCCTCTGTTTAAAACAGATGCTGCTGGCTGCATTGTGGCACTAGTCTGCACTTACACCACTGAACACTGGTAACATTTGGGGGCTCGTCCGGGATGGTGTAATCATTGTGCAAGACAGTCACAGGGAGAAGCTGATCATTACAGTAAAGCGAGAGAGGGAAAGCTTCAAGCAAGCTACACAGGCTCTGAGATGGCTGACACTACTTCAGTGAAGAAGCTGCAGTGGCAGATCCAGAAGCTTCTGCACACTTTGTCTGAGGAGCAGTTGCACTCACTTGCTGTGCAGATTCAGGGAGATGCTGGAAAAGAAGTTCCCCAAGCTACAGGTTCAAGTGAGCAGGAGATCTGTGAGTACATTCTGGAACACTTACAGGGAGAAGCAGTGTGCAGCATGGAGGACAATGGGAAGGCATATCTGCTGCAGATAAAAGAACTGGCTGAGTCTTTGCTAGGAGAAATAAACTCTGACACTCCTCCTGTAAGTGGGGACAGAGAGCACAGCATAATTCACACAAAAGACAGAACACTGCAAATTACAGAAAGTGGCTTTACATTAAAGGACTTAGCAGCTTACCTGCCAAGAAAAGAATTTAAAATGTATGGTGGTCAGATTTCAGACTGGGACTCTGAACTTACATATAGCAGTGTATGCAAACAGATTGATGAAGGTATACAAGAAAGATACTCAGAGTCAGAAATCATCAGAACTGTGCTGAAAGCTGTGAAAGCAGGAACTTTTGAGGAAATGTTGGTAAACAAGGAGGATCTTTCTGTTGCAGAGCTTAAAAGGTTTTTGCGTTCACATCTCCAGGACAGGAGCAGCACTGATTTGTTCCAGGAACTGATGAATGCTAAACAGCATGATAAAGAAACCCCGCAGCAGTTTGTGTATAGAATTATGGGACTAAAGCAGAAAGTTTTGTGGTCTTCTCAACAAGTTGGTGCTGCAGTTACTTATGACAAGAACTTGGTGCAAGGAGTGTTTCTGCACACACTATATCAGGGGTTAAGTGAGAAATATAGTGACATTAGAAGAGAGATTAAGCCATATATTTCAGACTTATCGACAAGTGATGATGTGCTCCTAGAAACAGTCACTAAGCTAGCCAGAATAGAAGCAGAGAGGCAAGTCAGATTAAGTGGCATAGGCAGATCCAAGCTGACTACCACAAATATCATTCAGGCACAGGATGTAAGAGAGTCCATAAACCATGCTAGTGATACTCAAACCTCATTGGTAGAATTAACAGCACAAGTTGCTGCTCTTACAAAGAATGTACAATCTCTGCTACAGGCAGGTGCAGTAAAAAAGAATGAACCTGGGCCTGTGAAGGTTTTAAATGACTGTTAAAACCAAGACTGTGTATAAATGTAAACAATGTGTGCATGAGGGAAAGGATACATGTTGGCATTGTTTTAAATGTGGTCAGGAAGGTCATAGTGCGCGTGGCTGCATGAAACAGAAAAGGCTCTCGGGAAACGAGGAATGGTCACAGGTGAGGGACAACCAGTGACCAGTTCTCAAGACAAGTCCCAAATCATTACAAAACCCAGTGAAATGCCTCACCCACCAAAGAGTTGGGACAGAAGAAAAGTAGCCAGGCTTATAGGAAATAAATGCTTGCTTACTTGTAGTTTGGGAGGTGTGTCCACAAAAGTACTAGTTGACACAGGGTCCCAAATAAGTATTGTGGCTGCAAGCTGGATAAAACAATACCAAAATCACATTACAGTACAGCCTATTGAAAAATTGTTAGGAGAAAATGAATGCTTAACAATTAAAGCGGCAAATGGTTCTGTTGTTCCTTATGATGGGTGGGTTGAGCTTGAACTGAACATTGAGAATAATGGGAAAAAGGTAACTATGTTTGTACCCATGCTAGTTAGCCAACACTGCTCGTTCACCCCAATCATAGGGTTTAATGCAACTGAAGAAATTATTAAAGAAAATGCTGACAGTTGTAACTCTGATCAAAGTAGCGTCACAATACTATTAAGTGAGGCATTGCATGTAAGGAAATGTAAAGCAAATGCTTTGGTGGGTCTTGTATTGTCATCCATTAGTAAAGATAATGAGTTGGTACGTAGCATATATACCGGTAGCCAAAGCATTAGGGTTCTGAAAGGAAAATCATGTGAGATTCTGTGTAATATTCGTTCCTGGCCTGGAGAGGATACAGTGCTGTTTGAGCCACTATTGCCCAGTCAATTTCCTGAGGGTCTGGAAGCGTTCCCTATACTTGTGAAGATGCACAGGGGGCGAACAAAACAGATAAAGATTCCTGTTCAGAACACCACTAAGCATACTGTATATATTCAACCAAGGACTGTGTTAGGCACGATCTACCCAATTATGGAAGAGATCTCTGTGAATGATATTAAATCTGCAAAACAAGCGGTACAGAAAAGAAGTAAGAATGCAGTATCCATGATGCAAGCAAAGGCCCAAAGCTCCCAGGGCAAGAAATGGAATCCTCCAGTAGATTTACAGCATCTCACTGAAGAAGAGCAGACACTTGCTAAGCAGATGTTGTTCGAGGAATCTGACATTTTTGCAAGAGAGGAGGGAGAGATTGGGTGTATTCCTAATCTGAATCTGCAGATTAATCTAAGAGACAAGATCCCAGTGCAGAAGTCCTACAACTCCATACCAAGACCCTTATATCAGGAAGTAAAAGACTATATACTGAAGCTAATGAAGAGGGGGTGGATACGCAAGTCAAAATCACCTTACTCCTCACTAGAGTTGGGCCGAACGGTTCGCCGGCGAACGTGGTTCGCGCGAACTTAGGTGGTTCGCGTGCGGGTGTCGCACGCGAACGTTTTGCGGCAAAAGTTCGCAAAAAATCGGTTCGCCCCATAATGCACCTGAGGGTCAACTTTGACCCTCTACATCACAGTCAGCAGGCCCAGTGTAGCCAATTAGGCTACACTAGCCCCTGGAGCCCCACCCCCCCTTATATAAGGCAGGCAGCGGCGGCCGTTATGGCCACTCGTGTGCCTGCATTAGTGAGAGTAGGGCGAGCTGCTGCAGTCTCTCATAGGGAAAGATTAGTTAGGCTTAACTTCTTCCTGGCTGCATACCTGTTCTGTTCAGTGAGCCCTCAGCCCACTGCATACCTGTACTGTGATCCTGCCACTGCATACCTGTTCATTGATCCTGCCACTGCATACCTGTTCAGTGATCCTGCCAGTGCATACCTGTTCATTGATCATGCCACTGCATACCTGTTCAGTGATCCTGCCAGTGCATACCTGTTCATTGATCCTGCCACTGCATACCTGTTCATTGATCCTGCCACTGCATACCTGTTCAGTGATCCTGCCAGTGCATACCTGTTCATTGATCCTGCCACTGCATACCTGTTCATTGATCCTGCCACTGCATACCTGTTCAGTGATCCTGCCAGTGCATACCTGTTCATTGATCCTGCCACTGCATACCTGTTCATTGATCCTGCCACTGCATACCTGTTCAGTGATCCTGCCAGTGCATACCTGTTCATTGATCCTGCCACTGCATACCTGTTCAGTGATCCTGCCAGTGCATACCTGTTCATTGATCCTGCCACTGCATACCTGTTCAGTGATCCTGCCACTGCGTACCTGTTCAGTGATCCTGCCACTGCGTACCTGTTCAGTGATCCTGCCACTGCATACCTGTTCATTGATCCTGCCACTGCATACCTGTTCAGTGAACCCGCCACTGCATACCTGTTCTGTTCAGTGAACAGTTTGGTGTGTCAGTGTGAAGCAGTACCTTAATTACACTACCTGATTGATGTATACACATGCAAGATGTTTTAAAGCACTTTAGGCCTGTCATTTAGCATTCAATGTGATTTCTGCCCTTAAAACGCTGCTTTGCATCAAATCCAGATTTTTCCCGGGGACTTTTGGCATCTATCCCACTCCGCTATGCCCCCCTCCAGGTGTTAGACCCCTTGAAACATCTTTTCCATCACTTTTGTGGCCAGCATAATTTTTTTTTTTTTTCAAAGTTCGCATCCCCATTGAAGTCTATTGCGGTTCGCGAACTTTAACGCGAACCGAACCTTCCGCGAAAGTTCGCGAACCCGGTTCGCGAACCTAAAATCGGAGGTTCGGCCCAACTCTACTCCTCACCTGTGGTATGTGTCCAAAAAAAAGATGGCAGCTTGAGACTGTGCATCGACTTCAGAGAGTTAAATAAGAAGACTGTACCAGATAGGCATCCCCTACCACGAGTTCAAGATCTTCTAGATAATCTGAGTGGATTCTCATGGTACTCAATCTTGGATCAGGGAAGTGCTTACCATCAAGGGTTTATCTCTGAAGAATAAAGGCACATGACAGCATTTAGTACACCATGGGGGTTACATGAATGGGTGAGGATCCCTTTTGGCTTGATGAATGCCCCAGCAGCATTTCAAAGGTGCATGGAAGAGACTCTGGAAGGTCTGAGAGATGAATGTTGCTCCCCCTATCTAGATGATGTTCTGTGTTATTCTAAGACATTTTCAGAACATATTGAAGTTCTAAGAAAGATATTTCAGAAGATGCGTGCACATGGAATCAAGTTGAGACCAAATAAGTGTGAACTTTTCAAAAGAGAAGTGAGGTTCCTAGGAAGACTTGTGTCAGGCAATGGAATCCGAATGGACCCAAAGGATACAGAAGCAATTCAGGCAGTCAGAGAGAAAACACCAAGGACAGTGGGAGATGTGAGAAAACTACTAGGGTTCCTGAGTTATTACCGCTGCTTTATACAAAACTTCTCCCGAATTGCTAAACCTCTGTATGGCCTGCTGCAAACAAAGAAGGAATATAAGAAAATAAGTAAAAATGAATTAGCAAATGAGAGACAGCATGTGAAGGCAGGAAGAACACAGCAGTTACCCTCAGGAACTTCAGTTCAGTGGACAGCAAAGCATCAGGAAACTGTTGACAAGATAATAGTGTTATTAACCAAACCTCCAATTCTTGCTTATCCAGACTTTAATCTGCCATTTATCTTGCATACTGATGCATCACAAGATGGGCTAGGTGCAGTGCTTTACCAACATCAGGAGAATAAACTACGTATTATTGGATTTGGTTCACGGACACTGACACCCACTGAAAAAAATTATCACCTGCACTCAGGGAAGCTGGAATTCTTAGCCTTGAAGTGGGCCATTTGTGATAAGTTTCGGGACTATCTGTACTATGCACCCTCTTTCACTGTATTTACAGACAATAACCCACTGACCTATGTTCTCAGCTCAGCAAAACTAAATAGTGTGGGACACCGATGGGTAGGAGAGTTAGCTGATTTTCGTTTTGATATTAAATATCGTCCAGGTAAGAAAAATGCAGATGCTGATACGTTGTCTAGAATGCCATTAAACACTGCTAAAGATGAAGACGAATTCATAAATGTGATCACACCACAGACTATCTCTGCTATATGGAAAGGAAGCAAGGCAGGGGTTGATGAAGCAGATCTTTGGGCCATGTCACTAGCCCTAGAACCACAAGTTGAAGAAAAATTTCAAGATATTGACCCTCAGGAAATTATTACAAAGGATAAGCTCAGAAGTGCTCAGTCAGAAGACAAAGCTATCCAAGTGGTAATGGATCTAAAAACGAAGAAGAAAGTTCCCTCAAAGGAAGACAAAAGGGGCCTGGACAGGAGAGGAAAACAACTCATACATGATTGGGGCAAACTGAGTGTGAAAGATAACATCTTACTACGACAGAAGAAAATAGTGGTTCCAGAGAAATTAACTCCGATAGTGTTGAAACACTTACATAATGACATGGGCCACTGTTGAGCAGACAAAGTGATGCAGCTGGCAAGAGAAAGATTCTACTGGCCTTTCATGCAGAAACAGATAACAGACTATGTTACTAAAAGATGTAGCTGCCTCAAACAGAAGCACCCGACAGTACCGGACAGGGCACCTATGGGTTCTATCAACACAAGTGCTCCTTTTGAACTTGTCTCTGTGGATTTCCTTCACCTAGAGAAGAGCAGAGGTGGCTATGAATACATACTGGTAGTCATGGATCATTTCACCCGTTTTGCCCAGGCATATCCTACTCGAAACAAAGCAGGAAAAACAGCTGCAGAGAAGATTTTCGACAATTTCATCCCTATATTTGGATATCCTGAAAAATTACATCATGATCAAGGTAAAGAATTTGAGAACCACCTTTTTAGAAGGTTGAGACAGTTGTCTGGAATAGCCCATTCTAGGACAACACCGTACCATCCACAAGGCAACCCAGTTGAGAGACTGAACAGAACACTGTTACAAATGCTCCGGACTTTAGAAGAAGAGAAGAAAGCTCAGTGGAAAGAGTATCTACCACACATTGTCCATGCATATAACTGTACCAGGCATGATGCAACTGGCTACGCCCCTTACTACCTGCTATATGGTAGGGCACCTCGTCTACCAATAGATTTAATATTTGACCTAGATGATGAGAATGGAGCGGCATCACCTCAACACTATGCTGAGAAATGGGCGTTAAAAATGAAGGAAGCTTACAGAATTGCCTCTGAGAATAGCCAAAAGTCATCTCAAAAGGGGAAAAGGTACTATGACAGGCATGTCAAAGGAATTGCTCTGCAGCCTGGTGACCGTGTTCTTGTAAGAAATCTGTCAGAGCGGGGAGGGCCAGGAAAACTCCGCACCTACTGGGAAAAAGAAGTATGCAGGGTAATTGAACAGATAGGCCCAGAACATATTTATAAAGTTGAATCAGAGAAAGGTAATAAACCAACAAGGGTGATTCATCGCAATTTGCTGCTTCCTGTCAGAGATTTACCCCTAGAAAACAAAGCAAAGGAATCACAGAAGAGAACTCACACCAGACCAGCAGCTAGAGTTAAAGTAAACAACAATTCAGAGAGCACAGAGTCAGATTCCTCAGATGAAGGGTATTACTACTGTCCTGAACTTTTCCAATACAGTGAGCAATGTGTTACTCCTCAGTTACGAGCTGAGGCTGAAGAATTTTATCCTAGGGACCATAATACCCCACAAGAACAACTGGAAAACCATTAATTGCCAGAGGAAAATGTTCAAGACCTGCCTGTGGAACTTACAGAAGAACAGCTGGAAAGCCACTGCCTATCAGATAAGGAAATCCAAGACTTGCCTGTAGAATTAACAGAAGGGACTAGAGCACCATCTTTACAAAAAGCAGATTCACAATGTGACGAGGACACAGTTACACCAAATGTCCCTGAAGAACAGAGAAATGACAGTCCTCCCCAAAGAACAAGGAAACCAAAGGAGATTTTCACATATGAGACCCTTGGAAAACCCTCTTTTCAAAAATGGAATTTTCATGCAAATGTGATTGAACAGCACTGTAATCCCCCAGAGACAGAGAGGCCTATTGATATACCTTTAACAATGCCCTCATGTTCATACTTTTTGCCAGGAACATATGCAGATTGCTATGATCTGAACTATGATTAAATTTCATTCATGAAATGTCAGGAGACATTTATTTAAAGAGGGGGAGTGTGTGACAGGATTAAACTCAGACCTCCAAACAGCACAATAATAAGGCTGCCACTAGATGGAGCTCTGCTAGGATTGCAATGTTCTGAGGAGATCCAGGGCCTGAGGCTCATATTAAAGTTGGACATCAACTGAGCCACATGTCTGTGTCTCTCCTCTGTTTAAAACAGGTTAGTGTTGATAACTATAGGGAGAATATTAAGGTCTAGATAAGATATATTTGTTCCTGTTGCTATGTTAGCCTATGGTTTGTTTATGCTAGTTATTATAACTATAGGCAGAATATGTATGTCTAGATAGAATATACTTGTTCTTTACTGTGACAGCCTATTGGTTTTTCTAGTCTGTATATCATTGCATTATGCTGATAGTGATATGATATTAAAGTTGGACATCAACTGAGCCACATGTCTGTGTCTCTCCTCTGTTTAAAACAGATGCTGCTGGCTGCATTGTGGCACTAGTCTGCACTTACACCACTGAACACTGGTAACACCTGCAAGGTTCACCTCACCACTGACACCTGGACGAGTGCGTTCGGCCAGGGTCGATACATCTCCCTTACCGCGCACTGGGTGAACCTTGTGGAGCCTGGCAGCGATTCCTCACCTGCTACAGCGCGGGTGTTGCCCACGCCGCAAACAGCTGCACCGCCGTCCCTCCCACTGGATAACAACAGCAGCACCTACCTCTCTGACTCCTTCTCCTCCAACGCATCTCAAAGCTGTACCTCATCCGGAAACGCTAACCCAGCAGCAGTAGGATCGTGGAAGCAGTGCAGCACAGCTGTTGGCATGCGTCAGCAAGCGTTGCTGAAGCTGATCTGCCTTGGGGATAAGCAGCACACAGGGGAGGAAATTTGGAAGGGAATAAAGGAACAGACGGATTTGTGGCTGGCACCGCTGGACCTGAAACCGGGCATGGTTGTGTGTGATAATGGGAGTAATCTCATTTGCGCTTTAAGGTTGGCTAAGTTGACACACATCCCTTGCCTGGCGCACGTGATGAACCTAGTAGTTCAGCGGTTCCTGAGGACATACCCAGGCGTGGACGATCTTCTGTTGAAGGTGCGTCGAGTGGCCAAACATTGTAGAAATTCCAGTACTGCTTCGGGGGCACTCGCCAAGATGCAGGAGCGCTTCAATCTCCCCCACCATCGCTTGCTGTGTGATGTCCCTACGCGCTGGAATTCTACGCTGCACATGCTAGCCCGCTTTTGTGAGCAGAAGAGTGCAGTGGTCCAGTACATGACGGCGCAGTACCGAGGCGCATCCGGACAGCTGCCAAGCTTCTGTGGATCCGATTGGGCCAACATGTTGGACCTCTGCCAAGTCCTCCAAAATTTTGAGCAATCCACGTTGCTTGTGAGCAGTGACAACTCTTCAGTCAGCATTACCATACCACTGCTGTGTTTACTGAAGAGGTCAATGTTGAAAATCAAGGAAACAGCTGTCATGATGCAACTGGGGGAATCTGAAGGAGAAAACGATCAGCGTGATGGTACCAACATCAGGCCATCCGCCTCAGGGAACGCTGGCCCCAGCAGCTATGACGAAGAAGAGGAGGAGGAACAGCTGGAGTTGGAGCAGGAATTTCATGCCACCACTGACGAGGGCCAGAGCAGTGCACGTTGGACTTCCACAATTCAGCGCGAATGGTCAGCAGAAGCAGACCAGGAGGAAGGTGACGACTATGATGCATCACAACAACTATCACAACGCTCACAAGAGGATGATGAGGATTCTGGTAGGACTCTGGCACACATGGCTCAATTCATGCTAGACTGCATTGAACGTGACCCACGCATTGTGCGCATTTTGGACAACACCAATTACTGGGTTTATACCCTTCTGGATCCACGGTACAAACACAATGTTCCAAAACTGCTTGAAGACAGAGTCAGACAGGTCAAAATAGAAGAATACCAGCAGGCCCTTGTGGAGACTTTAGAGAGGAGATTGACATCCTCCCCCTCCTCTAGCCAGTTGTACGCCGACAGACTGACTTCCGCAAACCCAGGACGACCAGGAGGGCAGCAAACAACGCAAGCCGCAACTAGTGCCCAAAAGGGAATGGTATCGGCAGTGTCCTTGGAGTGGGAAAATTTTCTGACACCCATGCAGCAGCAGCCCACTGAACAGCAAGCGTGCAGATCCACCTCCAACACCGATCGCCTGGAGAAGATGGTCAAGGACTACATGTCAGATGACGTAGCTGTGTCGAACAATCCATCTGCACCCTTCAACTATTGGGTATCGAAGCTAGACACCTGGCACGAACTGGCAATGTACGCAATAGAGGTGCTGGCTTGCCCGGCAGCCAGCGTTATGTCGGAACACTGTTTCAGTGCTGCCGGAGGCATCGTCACAGATCGGCGTATCCGCCTCTCCACAGAAAATGCAGACCGTCTGACTCAAATTAAAATGAATCAATCCTGGATTGGAAATGACTACGCAACACTCCAGGACCCCAACCAAGTAACATGACCAATGAACATCTGGGATGGTGTAGCGTTTCCGGTCCCTGTTTATTGAACCTCTCATCTGTATTACATTTATGACTACATGGCGGCAAAAAGCATTGCTGCTATATCCGCACGCTTTTTGTCCTCATGCAAGGCCTGGGTTGTTGTGTCTCACAAAGCGTGGCCTTCTCCTCCTGCGCCTCCTCCTGTTCCATCACGTCTGCTGCTGCTGGGTTAGCGTTGCCGCGTGGTCCCTGTTTATTGAACCACTTATCTTTATTACATTTATGACTGCATGGCGGTACAAAGCATGCTATCCGCACGCTTCTTGTCCTCATGCAAGGCCTGGGTTGTTGTGTCTCACAAAGCGTGGCCTTCTCCTCCTGCGCCTCCTCCTGTTCCATCACGTCTGCTGCTGCTGGGTTAGCGTTGCCGCGTGGTCCCTGTTTATTGAACCACTTATCTTTATTACATTTATGACTGCATGGCGGTACAAAGCATGCTATCCGCACGCTTCTTCTCCTCATGCAAGGCCTGGGTTGTTGTGTCTCACAAAGCGTGGCCTTCTCCTCCTGCACCTCCTCCTGTTCCATCACGTCTGCTGCTGCTGGGTTAGCGTTGCCGCGTGGTCCCTGTTTATTGAACCACTTATCTTTATTACATTTATGACTGCATGGCGGTACAAAGCATGCTATCCGCACGCTTCTTGTCCTCATGCAAGGCCTGGGTTGTTGTGTCTCACAAAGCGTGGCCTTCTCCTCCTGCGCCTCCTCCTGTTCCATCACGTCTGCTGCTGCTGGGTTAGCGTTGCCGCGTGGTCCCTGTTTATTGAACCACTTATCTTTATTACATTTATGACTGCATGGCGGTACAAAGCATGCTATCCGCACGCTTCTTGTCCTCATGCAAGGCCTGGGTTGTTGTGTCTCACAAAGCGTGGCCTTCTCCTCCTGCGCCTCCTCCTGTTCCATCACGTCTGCTGCTGCTGGGTTAGCGTTGCCGCGTGGTCCCTGTTTATTGAACCACTTATCTTTATTACATTTATGACTGCATGGCGGTACAAAGCATGCTATCCGCACGCTTCTTGTCCTCATGCAAGGCCTGGGTTGTTGTGTCTCACAAAGCGTGGCCTTCTCCTCCTGCGCCTCCTCCTGTTCCATCACGTCTGCTGCTGCTGGGTTAGCGTTGCCGCGTGGTCCCTGTTTATTGAACCACTTATCTTTATTACATTTATGACTGCATGGCGGTACAAAGCATGCTATCCGCACGCTTCTTGTCCTCATGCAAGGCCTGGGTTGTTGTGTCTCACAAAGCGTGGCCTTCTCCTCCTGCGCCTCCTCCTGTTCCATCACGTCTGCTGCTGCTGGGTTAGCGTTGCCGCGTGGTCCCTGTTTATTGAACCACTTATCTTTATTACATTTATGACTGCATGGCGGTACAAAGCATGCTATCCGCACGCTTCTTGTCCTCATGCAAGGCCTGGGTTGTTGTGTCTCACAAAGCGTGGCCTTCTCCTCCTGCGCCTCCTCCTGTTCCATCACGTCTGCTGCTGCTGGTGCTGGGTTAGCGTTACCGGTCCCTTTTCGTGGAACCTCTTCTCTGTATTACATTTATGACTGCATGGCGAAAAAAAGCATGTTACCTGTGCAAAGAAACATGACATTTTCCACATTTAAAAGACAGTTTTTCCTTTGAAACTTTACAATCAATTTTCTCAAAAACTATAAGCTCTTTTTCAAATATTTTTTTTTCCTCTTGTACCCAGTCCCAAGGTGCACATACCCTGCTAATTTGAAAGTTCGGGTCCCCATTGACTTCCATTATGTTCGGAGTTCATACCCGGCGATGTTCGGCGAACGTTCGCGAACCCGAACATCTAGGTGTTCGCCCAACACTACTGATCACCTGTCAATCACCTATCAATCACCCCCTGTCACTGCCACCCATCAATCACCCCCTGTCACTGCCACCCATCAATCAGCCCCTAACCTGCCCCTTGCGGGCAATCTGATCACCCACCCACACCATCCGATCGCCTGCAGACCCGCCGTCAGATAACCTCCCAAGTGCATTGCATCTGTTCTCTCCTCTAAACACCCACTAATTACCCATCAATCACCCCCTGTCACCACCTGTCACTGCTACCCATCAGATTAGACCCCTATGTGCCCCTAGGGCACCCAATCACCCGCCCACACCCTCAGACCCCAGCCCTGATCACCTCACCAGTGCATTGCTTGCATCTATTACCCCCACTAATCACACCTTGAGACACCCATTAATCACCTTCTGTCACCACCTGTCACCCCCTAGCACACCTACCCATCAGATCAGGCCCTAATTTGCCCCGTGTGGGCTCCTGATCACTCGGCCAAACCCTCAGATCCCCCTCAGACCCCCTTCCGATCCCCTCCCCAGTGCATTGATTGCATCTATTTTCCCCTCTAACCACCCCCTGAGACACCCATCAATCACCTCCAGTCACCCCCCTAGCACTCCTATCCATCAGATCAGGCCCAATACAACCTGTCATCTAAAAGGCCACCCTGCTTATGACCGGTTCCACAAAATTCGCCCCCCTCATAGACCACCTGTCATCAAAATTTGCAGATGCTTATACCCCTGAACAGTCATTTTGAGACATTTGGTTTCCAGACTACTCATGGTTTTGGGCCCGTAAAATGCCAGGGCACTATAGGAACTCCACAAGTGACCCCTTTTTAGAAAAAAGACACCCCAAGGTATTCTGTTAGGTGTATGACGAGTTCATAGAAGATTTAATTTTTTGTCAAAAGTTAGCGGAAATTGATTTTTATAGTTTTTTCACAAAGTGTCATTTTTCACTAACTTGTGACAAAAAATAAAATCTTCTATGAACTCACCATACTCCTAACGGAATACCTTGGGGTGTCTTCTTTCTTAAATGGGGTCACTTGTGGGGTTCCTATACTGCCCTGGCATTTTAGGGGCCCTAAACCGTGAGGAGTAGTCTAGAAAACAAATGCCTCAAAATGACCTGTGAATAGGACGTTGGGCCCCTTAGCGCACCTAGGCTGCAAAAAAGTGTCACACATGTCATATCGCCGTACTCAGGAGAAGTAGTATAATGTGTTTTGGAGTGTATTTTTACACATACCCATGCTGAGTGGGAGAAATATTTCTGTAAATGGACAATTGTGTGTAAAAAAAAATCAAAAAATTGTCATTTACAGAGATATTTCTCCCACCCAGCATGGGTATGTGTAAAAATACACCCCAAAACACATTATACTACTTCTCCTGAGTACGGCAACACCACATGTGTGGCACTTTTTTGCAGCCTAACTGCTCTAAGGGGCCCAAAGTCCAATGAGCACCTTTAGGCTTTACAGGGGTGCTTACAATTTAGCACCCCCCAAAATGCCAGGACAGTAAACACACCCCACAAATGACCCCATTTTGGAAAGTAGACCCTTCAAGGTATTCAGAGAGGAGCATAGTGAGTCCGTGGCAGATTTCATTTTTTTTTGGTCGCAAGTTAGAAGAAATGGAAACTTTTTTTTTGAGGGGTCACAAAGTGTCATTTTCCTCTAACTTGTGACAAAAAATAAAATCTTCTATGAACTCACCATGCCTCTCAGTGAATACTTTGGGATGTCTTCTTTCAAAAATGGGGTCATTTGGGGGGTATTTATACTATCCTGGAATTCTAGCACCTCATGAAACTTGACAGGTGCTCAGAAAAGTCAGTGATGCTACAAAATGGGAAAATTCACTTTTGGCACCATAGTTTGTAAACGCTATAACTTTTACCCAATCCAATAAATATACACTGAATGTTTTTTTTATCAAAGACATGTAGCAGAATAACTTTCGCGCTCAAATGTATAGGAAATTTTACTTTATTTGAAAAATGTCAGCACAGAAAGTTAAAAAAGTCATTTTTTTTGACAAAATTCATGTCTTTTTTGATGAATATAATAAAAACTAAAACTCGCAGCAGCAATCAAATAGCACCAAAAGAAAGCTGTATTAGTGACAAAAAGAGGAGGTAAAATTCATTTAGGTGGTAGGTTGTATTACCGAGCAATAAACCGTGAAAGCTGCAGTGGTCTGAATGGAGAAAAAGGCTCTAATCCTTAACCTTCCTGGCGGTAAGCCCGAGCTGAGCTCGGGCTATGCCGCCGGAAGGCACCGCTCAGGCCCCGCTGGGCCGATTTGCATAAATTTTTTTTTGCTGCACGCAGCTAGCACTTTGCTAGCTGCGTGCAGTGCCCGATCTCCGCCGCTACCCGCTGATCCGCCGCTATCCGTCGCGCCGCAGCCGCCCCCCCCCCAGACCCCGTGCGCTGCCTGGCCAATCAGTGCCAGGCAGCTCTATGGGGTGGATCGGAATCCCCTTTGACGTCACGACGTCGATGACGTCGGTGACGTCATCCCGCCCCGTCGCCATGGCGACGGGGGAAGCCCTCCAGGAGATCCCGTTCCTTGAACGGGATCTCCTGATCGCCGGAGGCGATCGGAGGGGCTGGGGGGATGCCGCTGAGACTTTGTCTCGCTACATGAAAAAACAAAAAAAAAAATTTAAAAAAAAAGATTTGCTGCCCCCTGGCGATTTTTTAGCAAACCGCCAGGAGGGCTAAGGGGTAGAAAGACTGTGGTCCTCAAGTGGTTGAAGGGTAAAATAAGGAAAACAATACACTGCTTCTTTATTTTCTTTATTTTTTATTAGCCTCTTGTAGTTTTCCAGATCTGTTCCCAAGTTTAAAGTCTACCAGAGCTGGTATAAAGAAAATGTTTTATACATATAGTGGGATGCGAAAGTTTGGGCAACCTTGTTAATCATCATATTTTTCCTATATAAATCGTTGGTTGTTATGATAAAAATTGTCAGTTAAATATATCATGTAGGAAACACACACAGTGATATTTGAGAAGTGAAATGAAGTGTATTGGATTTACAGAAAGTGTGCAATAAATGTTTAAACAAAATTAGGCAGCTGCATAAATTTGGGCACCACAAAAAAAGGAATGAAATCAATATTTAGTAGATCCTCCTTTTGCAGAAATTACAGCCTCTAAATGCTACCTGTAGGTTCCAATGAAAGTCTGGATCCTGCTTGAAGGTATTTTGGGCCATTCCTCTTTACAAAACATCTCTAGTTCATTCGGGTTTGATGGCTTCCAAGCATGGACAGCTCTCTTTAACTCACACCTCAGATTTTCAATTATATTCAGGTCTGGGGACTGAGATGGTCATTCCCGGAACGTTTACATGTTCCTCTGCATGAATGCCCTAGTGGATTTTGAGCACCGTTTAGGGTCATTGTCTTGTTGAAAGATCCAGCCCTGGCGCAGCTTCAGCTTTGTCACTGATTCCTTTACATTGGTCTCCAGAATCTGCTGATACTGAGTGGAAGCCATGCGTCCCTCAACTTTAACAAGATTCCCAGTCCCTACACTGGCCACACAGCCCCACAGCATGATGGAACCACCACCATATTTGACTGTAGGTAACAGGTGTTTTTCTTGGAATGCTGTGTTGTTTTTCCTCCATGCATAACGGCCCTTGTTATGACCAAATAACTAAATTTTAGTTTCAGCAGTCCACAGCACCTTATTCCAAAATGAAGCTGGCTTGTCCAAATGTGCTCTGTTTGTGCTGTGGATGGAGAAAAGGCTTCCTCTGCATCACTCTCGAATACAGCTTCTACTTGTTTAAAGTGCACCGAATGTTTGAACGATGCACAGTGACATCATCTGCAGCAAGAGAATGATGTAGGTCTTTGGTGAAATGAAATGTATTGGATTTACAGAAAGTGTGCAATAATTGTTTAAACAAAATTAGGCAGGTGCATAAATTTGGGCACCACAAAAAATAAATGAAATCAATATTTAGTAGATTCTCCTTTTGCAGAAATTACAGCCTCTAAACGCTACCTGTAGGTTCCAATGAAAGTCTGGATGCTGCTTGAAGATATTTTGGACCATTCCTCTTTACAAAACATCTGTAGTTCATTCGGGTTTGATGGCTTCCGAGCATGGACAGCTCTCTTTAACTCACACCCCAGATTTTCAATTAGAGAATGATGTAGGTCTTTGGTGCTGGTTTGTGGGTTGACTCTGACTGTTCTCACCATTCGTCGCTTCTGTTTATCTGAGATTTTTCTTGGTCTGCCACTTTCGAGCCTTAACTTGAACTGAGTCTGTGGTCTTCCATTTCCTCAATATGTTCCTAACTGTGGAAACAGACAGCTGAAATCTCTGAGACAGCTTTCCGTATCATTCCCCTAAACCATGATGGTAAGTTGAGAGTTGTTTTGAGACCCCCATCTTCCTACTCGTCAGAGAAAATTAAAAGAGGAGGGAAACTTACAATTGACCACCTTAAATACACCTTAAATACTCTTTCTCATAATTGGATTCACCTGTGTATGTAGGTCAGGGGTCACTGAGCTTACCAAACCAATTTGAGTTCCATAATTTGGAATCAATAAAGTGCCCACATTTATGCACCTGCCTAATTTTATTTAAACAATTATTGTGCACTTTCTGTAAGTCCAATAAACTTTATTTCATTTCTCAAATGTGTGTCTCCTATATGATATATTTAACTGCCATTTTTTTATCGTAACAACCAACGATTTATACAGGAAAATCATGACAGTTAACAAGGTTGCCCAAACGTTCATATCCCGCTGTACCTGGGGCTTCCTCCAGCCCCATACGTATGGATCACTCCCACACTGCGAGCAGCTCTGATACCAGGTCGTGTCACTTCTGTCAGTCTGACGTAAGAGAAGAGCACTCTTTGCGTATCTCTCCAGCAGCTGCTGGAGTGTATCTCTCCACAAGCCTCCAGAATGACTGATAAAATGAAGTGAGGCGCTCATGTTTGGCCCAGACCATAAGACTTTTTTTTTTTTTTTTTTTTGCAGACCTGATGAAACAGACGAAGTCCTGAGAAATTCATTGTCCAATTTTAGTTCTTTAATAAACTTATTTCATCCATTCATACTGGCCTTTTTCTTCAAGTGAAGTAAGACAACACTATCTCTTCATTTGAAACTGTTTTTACCATTTAAGCCTCCTGGACGTAGAAGCTACATCCAGGAGGCCATGTGCGCTCCCGCGCTCTCTTGTGGCCGATCGCGCGCGTGCATGCGCGCTCCCTGCCGCAAATCGTTAGCCCAGGAATCAATCAACTGGGACATGGTACCCGATGATTGATTCCTCTCCCCCGCAGAAAAAGCGACCGCTTCTCTCGGAAGCTTAGCTTTTTCTGCCTCTTGCGTCCCCCTACGTCCCTCTAAGCGTACATGTTATACTTAGAGTGATGTCATGTAAACAAACTCATGGCTGCCATCTTGTGGCCAAAAAGTAAAACTATATCTAAATGTAAAAAAAAATACCCAAATAAAATGTTTAATAAAAAAACAAAAAAAAAACCATTTCAATAAAAAAAAACAACACGTAAATATTTACCTAAGGGTCTAAACTTTTTTAAATATCAATGTAAAGATTAAATATTTCTATTTTTTTTATTATAAGCTTGTAAATAGTGATGGATGCAAAACGAAAAAAAATGCACTTTTATTTCCAAATAAAATATTGTAGCCATACATTGTGATAGGGACATAATTTAAATGGTGTAATACCCGGGACTACTAGGCAAATACAATACGTGGGTTTTAATTATGGAGGCATGTATTATTTTAAATATATAAAATAAAGAATTGTTTCCGTTTTTTTCTTATTCTTCCTGTTAAAATGCATTTACGGTAAAGTGGCTCTTAGCAAAATGTACCACCCAAAGAAAACCTAATTGGTGGCGGAAAAAAACAAGATATAGATCAGATCATTGTGATAAGTAGTGATAAAGTTATAGGCTAATGAATAGGAGGTGAACATTGCTCGGATGCATAAAGTGAAAACAACTGAGGGCTTAAGTGGTTAAAGTTTTTTATCGAATCGGGCACCTACAAACTAGTTTGTTTGTAAACTGTTACACCTTAATTGGAAGGTGCTTTTTTTTAGCCTACCCTAGAAAATCCTTTAGGAGAGTGACCATAAAGTTCCTGATCCACAGTACCTGGAAAACCTCAGTGGGGGCAGGAATCTCCCCACAGGCTCAGATGATAGTTGCATGCTTGCAACACAACCTTGTGAGTATATAATTCATCTCAGTGTTGTGAGTCCCAAAAATCAGACTTACTGTACCATTGACTCCTCGGCCATATGCAGTTCACTTTCTCCTGAGTTTTCTCCTAGGAAATATTTTTTCATCTTCAATTTAAATAATTTGTTTAGCACTTTGCAAATGAAAAAGTACCGAAAAGTAGGTGAGAGAGTACTATCAAAATTATTTTGAGCATTTGTTTGCTTGCTGGTGGTGTAAATTGTACTTTATTTACAAGTTATGAAAATATCACCTAGGAGAAAACTAAGGTGAAAAAGTGAATTTCATACAGCCCCTGTGCTTCTTTACATTCCCCAGTGAATCCTTAAACCTCCCTGGAAACACCGTTAAACATTGTTAGAGATGGCCGAACGGTTTGCCCGGCGGGTAGTTCGCGCTGATATCAGCTAACCGTGTCCTTGGCAGGTAGCGGACACATGGCACGTTCAATCCGGACTAAACTTTGATCCTCTACATCACAGTCAGCAGACACATGGCAGCCAATCAGGCTGCACTCCCTCCTGGACCCCCGCCCCCCTTATAAAAACGCAGCAGCGTCAGCCATGTTCTCACTCTTCTGATCTTGCTATAGTGAGAGGAACAAACACTAAGTCCAAGAGGGACAGGCCCTATAGGTACTAGAAAGCACAGATAAGTCGCTTAATATCTAAAAGAGCTATTTGCTCAAGAGGAGGGAACAAACGTATCAGGTTACTCCTCAGTAGGTTAGAACACTTCTCATAAGTGCAGAGACCAATATATAATGTGGAGGTCTTTGCTAATCCCCCACAAAAATGATTGTGGTGTAGCTATTCCACATAGAGGTCGCATGTAAACCTACTACACTATACAGAATATACAAAAGGTAAGCTCAGATGCAGGCTTGATAACCTGCATAGGGAGCCCCTTAGTAGTATGGTATATGCTGCAAAGTGAAAACACTGGAGAGATTGCAGAGTGGATATGAGGTGCTATTTACAAAAGTGCTGCAATATGGAACTCTAAGGCCCGGTTCACATTAGCGGTTGTTTGCCAAACGGACCGGATGACCTGACCGGATCCGGATCGGAACCGTACGGTTCTGATCCGGATCCGATCCGGATCCGGTCAGGTTGCATCAGGTGGCAATCAGGATGCGATCCGGATCCGTTTGGCAAAATATACGTAAAAAAAAAAAAAAATGTTGGGGTCTGGGAGGTCAGCAGAAGGGGGACCTGTGGAATCAGGCCCTCTGCTGTTTAGCACTCACCTCCACCTCCGACATGCTGCCAACATCCTGCCAACACCTCCAGCTCGTGCTGCTCCACTCCAAAATGCTTGCCCATGTGTCCCCAGCCAATATCGCCGCAAAAATCCGCATAGGAAGTGGGGTAGAAGATCCGGATTTCTCAGCCAGTGTGTTGTGCGGCCTCCGGTTCCCATTTGTTTGTATTGGCCGGATGGTGCAGTCCGGCTCCGCCCCGGATACGGCTGCCGGAGGGGCCGGATGAAAAAATAGCGCATGTTGGAACGGAGGCCGGAGTCCGGATCCGGCCCGGATCCGGTCTGGCTCCGGTTCTGCAGAACGGACCCATGTGAACGGACGCATAGGCTTTAATTGCTATGCCGTGCGTCCGTTCCGTCCGTTCTGCAGGCGGTGCGGCTCCGGCACGGCGATTCCGGAGGGCCACCGCAAGTGTGAACCGGGCCTAACATGTTTCACCCCACGGCTTTTTCAAAGAGTGCTATACATATATACAGTAGTTATTTACAAAGTGCAAGCCCCCCACCAGTAGCAATTCCCTCAGCAACTGCCCAAGTCAGAGCTGAATTGCCTTGTGAGGCACAGGTTTTTATACTGAAGACTTGTGGGGGAAACGCCCAGACTGGGTGTGTGCACGCATTACATTCATGCTCGTTTCAGGGTAGATACAGATCATGCATCTTATCAAGGAGGGGAGGGACCTACCCTCCTCTCTGTGTATGTCAGAGGTGAGCCTATTTGCATGTGTTGGCCTAAAACTTGCCTGCAACGTAAAGCACGCATCACATCCTGTCATGCGTACTGTAGATAACCCAAATTTGCATGCAACACAAAGTACGCATCACCTCCTGTCATGCGTACTATAGGAGATCAAATTAGTATGCGACACCGTGTACGCATCACTGGCGTACATATATTTTCATGCGGCGTACCATACGCCTGACCGCAGGTCGTGCGTGCACGGAAACTTCCGCTCTGAACATTACAGTGTTCCGTAGTCATGACAACCGCACGTTATGTGTGCATGTTGTCACTATGGCAACAGTGGCCATTTTAAATTTATAATGTAAACAAAGTTAAGAAGGAGGAAGATTACAAGGAGGTATGTGTACGTCCGCTTCACATGCGTCTTTATAGTCCGCATGCGTCGCGTTCACGTCAGGGATGGTCGTAGTCAGTCAAGTTCGCCACGCTGGAACCACGCGCAGTTTTACGCAATTATGCTATGCCGAACTACGGCTTCGAAATCAAACATTCGCTTCGTATGCATCTCGCAGAATAGGCGTCAATATATAGTGAGAGGAAGGGAGAAACATTTGGAGCTAGGGAAAGCGTTAGGCTGTTGTTAGCTTGCTCCTTGCTCAATTTTGTTGCTGAAAGCACCCCAAAAAAAAGCTCTTTTGAGCGCTAATATTCTTCTGATCTTTTTTTTTGTGTTTTTTTGTTTTTTTGTGTGACCACAGACAGCATCCATACAACCCTGTCACAGCTGGGCCTAGTTGCTGTACTGTGTCAGGTTCACACTCTGTATTACCATTGCACAGAGGCATCCCTACCACTGGGTGTAGGGGGGCATGGCGCCCTGGGTGACTGACAGCCAGAGGGGTGTCGACATGACCGCCCGGGACCCCCCAACATCGAACTCTCCGCAGCCCACTGCGGAACTGCGGAGGCAGAGCAGCGCTACGGGAAGATGGCTGCCGAAGCCCTGCACTGGAGACTATTTGTGTCTCCAGTACAGGGCTTCGGGAGCCATATTCCCGCAGCCCTGCTCTGCCTGTCAGTGCGGGAGATGTGATGCAGGAGGATAATCGCTGGAGGATCGTCGGGAAGCTGCACGTCAGCCGGCCAGGTGAGTGAATTTTTTTTTTTACAGGTTTATTTTCTGGTGAATGCTGCGGACATAGCGATTATTTTCTGGTGAATGCTGCAGACATAGCGATTATTTTCTGGTGAATGCTGCGCACATAGCGATTATTTTCTGGTGAATGCTGCGCACATAGCGATTCTTTTCTGGTGAATGCTGCGCACATAACGAATATTTTCTGGTGAATGTTGCGCACATAACGATTATTTTCTGGTGAATGCTGCGCACATAGCGATTATTTTCTTGTGAATGCTGCGCACATAGCGATCATTTTCTGGTGAATGCTGCGCACAAAGCGATTATTTTCTGGTGAATGCTGCGCACATAATGATTATTTTCTGGTGAATGCTGCGCACATAGCGATTCTTTTCTGGTGAATGCTGCGCACATAACGATTATTTTCTGGTGAATGCTGCTGCGCACATAGCAATTATTTTCTGGTGAATGCTGCGCACATAGCGATTATTTTCTAGTGAATGCTGCGCACATAGCAATTATTTTCTGATGAACGCTGCGCACATAGCGATTATTTTCTGGTGAATGCTGCGCACATAACGATTATTTTCTGGTGAATGCTGCCCACATTACGATTTCTGCACTCTTTATGATTATTTTATGTTTAAATGCTGCTCTCTTTATGATTATTGTATGGTGAAATTCTGCCCACTTTACGATTAATTTCTGGTGAAATGCAGACAACTTTATGATTTCTGGTGAAATGCTGCTCTCTTTTCCGATTATTTTCTGGTGAATGCTGCCCACATTACGATTTCTGGTGAAATGCTGATCTCTTTATGATTATTTTAGAATCAGAATCAGAATCAGAATCTTTATTAATCGCCAAGCACAACTGGATCGTGCCTGGAATTGGTCTTGGCACGTACAGGGTACTGATACAGGATATAGATACAGATACAGGACAAGTCAAGCAGTCAGAACATAGTTACAAAAACACAAAACACAAAAAGTTACAACACAAAAAACACAAAAATTCAGCTTGGGCTAGGGCGCCGTCTATCCACATGCAGAGTGCCTCAGTGCAGACATGGTGTTGTGGTGTGGGGATGGGCAGTTACGTGGAGAGCAGGGATGCTCGGATGTGCCTCATCCACGAATTCGGCAATCCGCGTGGTTACAAAAAAAAATCCGCATTCGGCCCCGCCGCATGCGGATTTTCGTCCGCGTCCACGCAACCACGCGGATTTTCTGCCGTGAATGGCGTAATCACGTGTGGATTCCCGCCCGGAGGCGGATTTTCTTTTAACGTTAATAACAAAGCCCCCATACATGCTACAATCCCCCAAATTGCATGGATTATCGAGGTGATAAGGGGCAACATAACTTCAACATAAAAAATTCCAAAAAATTTTTTTTTTCTAGAGAAAATGGATTTTAAAGTGAAATCAACACTTTAAATGGGGCTATTAATTGGTAATAAGTGGTTTTAAAAAGGGATATACGCGTTAAGCAGTCAAAGAGGTGAAGGCGAGTTCCAATGGCATTTGGCGGCGAAGGTACCGCTGGAGGAGGATGAGTGGCTGACGCCAAAAAGGCCCCAGAGAGGTTTTGTAATTTTTTTTTTGTTTTTTTTTTGCAGCAATTAGCAATGACAGAGTTGTCAGTGGACACGGGCAGTGTGAACGCAGAGTGCAGTGGTGGTAGCGACTGAGTCAGGAGAAGGACTATACGGGCGGTCAGTTCAGCAGCACAGAAGGACCACGGCAACATACTGGTAGTAGTAGTAGCAGCACAGCGTCATAGTGCTGGCCAAAAAATTAAATGCACCCGGTGACCTGGGCAGTGTGAACGCAGACAGAATACATTGGTGGAAGCAAGTGAGTCAGGAGGAGGAGGACAATGCCGGCGGTCAATTCAGCAGCACAGAAGGACCATGGCAACATACTGGTGGTAGTAGTAGCAGCACAGCGTCATAGTGCTGGCCAAAAAATTAAATGCACCCGGTGACCCGGGCCGTGATAACGCAGACAGAGTGCATTGGTGGTACCGTGGTAGCGACTGAGTCAGGAGGAGGAGGAGGACAAAGCGGGCGTTCAGTTCAGCAGCAGCAGCAGCACAGAAGGACCATGGCAACATACTGGTGCTAGTAGTAGCAGCACAGCGTCATAGTGCTGGCCAAAAAATTAAATGCACCCGGTGACCCGGGCAGTGTGAACGCAGAGTGCAGCAGCGGGAAGCGACTGAGTCAGGAGGAGGAGGACAAAGCGGGCGTTCAGTTCAGCAGCAGCAGCAGCACAGAAGGACCATGGCAACATACTGGTTTGTAGTAGTAGCAGCACAGCGTCATAGTGCTGGCCAGAAAATTAAATGCACCCGGTGACCCGGGCCGTGATATCGCAGACAGAGTGCATTGGTGGTACCGTGGTAGCGACTGAGTCAGGAGGAGGAGGAGGACAAAGCGGGCGTTCAGTTCAGCAGCAGCAGCAGCACAGAAGGACCATGGCAACATACTGGTGGTAGTAGTAGCAGCACAGCGTCATAGTGCTGGCCAAAAAATTAAATGCACCCGGTGACCCGGGCAGTGTGAACGCAGAGTGCAGCAGCGGGAAGCGACTGAGTCAGGAGGAGGAGGACAATGCGGGCGGTCAGTTCAGCAGCAGCAGCACAGAAGGACCATGCCAACATACTGGTGGTAGTAGTAGCAGCACAGCGTCATAGTGCTGGCCAAAAAATTAAATGCACCCGGTGACCTGGGCAGTGATAACGCAGACAGAGTACATTGGTGGTACCGTGGTAGCGACTGAGTCAGGAGGAGGAGGAGGACAAAGCGGGCGTTCAGTTCAGCAGCAGCAGCAGCAGCACAGAAGGACCATGGCAACATACTGGTGCTAGTAGTAGCAGCACAGCGTCATAGTGCTGGCCAAAAAATTAAATGCACCCGGTGACCCGGGCAGTGATAACGCAGACAGAGTACATTGGTGGAAGCGACTGAGTCAGGAGGAGGAGGACAATGCGGGCGGTCAGTTCAGCAGCACAGAAGGACCATTGCAACATACTGGTGGTAGTAGTAGTAGCACAGCGTCATAGTGCTGGCCAAAAAATTAAATGCACCCAGTGACCCGGGCAGTGTGAACGCAGAGTGTAGTAGCGACTGAGTCAGGAGGACAAAGCGGGCGGTCAGTTCAGCAGCTCAGAAGGAGGACCATGGCAACTTACTGGTAGTAGTACCATAACACCAAAAAATTAACCAAGGTAGGCACTAGGCAGGTAGTAACTGTCTTTATAAAGGCAGGCATAGTTAACAACAGCACATGCAGCAGCCACTTCATGTCCCCCTGTGTCCGACAATAGGGGCCAGGAACTCACCTTCCACCCAAGCCTGGTTGATTTTCAGGAAGGTGAGTTTGTCCATAGAGGCGTGGGAGAGCCGAGAGTGCTTCTCTGTGACCACGCCACCGGCCGCACTAAAGCATCTCTCTGAGAGGACACTGGAAGGAGGGCAGGATAGGAGTTCCAGGGCGTACTGGGAAAGCTCGCTCCAGATGTCCAGTCTCTTGACCCAGTACTCCAAGGGGTCCACGGGGCTGTCGGTGTCATTGAGCCCACTGGATGACCCCATATAGTCAGACACCATGGTGGTCAGTCGTTGCTTGTGCTGGTTGGTGGTGGATGCTGTGGCGGGCACCTCTGTTCTGGGCTGCTGCACTGCATACAGGCTCTTGCTTAGGCTCTTCAGGTCTCCGGGGCGCCAGTTGCTGCTGCTGCTGCTGGTGGTTGTTGTTGTGCTGCTAGTGGCAATGGCAGGCACCTCTTGCTGGCTTGGCAGAGCAGTTACAGTGGGGGTGGAAGGCTGGGGGAATGCTTCCAGTAGTCTGCGCACAAGGGCCTCCTTCAACTCCCTTGTGCGTTGCTCGGTGGTGGATGGCGTCATTAAGTCTCCCAGCTTCCCCTTCAGACGGGGATCAAGCATCAAGGTAATCCAGATGTCCTCCCTTGAACGCATCTGGATCACCCGGGGGTCCCTGCGAAGGCAGCGCAACATGTGCACAGCCATGGGAAACAAGTGGGCCCTGCCAGCAAGATCTTCCTCGTCCTCGCCATTGTCCAATAACGCATGCCTGTCCTCTTCCTCTGCCATGTTGTTATCCTCCTCAAACCGCCATCCACGTACAACGCCTGCTGCACTCTGCTCCTCCTCCTCCTCATTCAGGTTAGGGACCTCCAACTCTTCCACTACCTGCTGTGAGCCCTCCTCTGAGCTGGACTGTGCTGCCATCTGCTCCTGTTCTTCCAACTGCCTCAGGGCTTCATCCCCACGCTCAATTAAATTGTCCATTGCCTGCTCCAGTAGACAAACCAAGGGCACCCACTGGCACACAGAGGCCCGCTCCTCACTGACCATCTTGGTTGCCTCCAGGAAGGGACTCAGCACCAGGCATACTTGCTGCATCAGTGTCCACTGAGTGGCAGTAATCATGGGGACTTGCTGGTTGCTGGGGACACTTGGGTCTAGCATGTAGGCCCTAAGAGCCAGCCTGTGCTGACACAGCCGCTCCAACATGGCCCGAGTCGAATTCCAGTGAACTGGCATGTCGATGATCATCCGGTGTTGTGGCCTTCCATACTGCTGCTGTAAGGTGGACAAGAGTGCAGAGGCAGTGGCTGACAGGCGGAAAAAGCGTACCACCGCCCGGGCATCCTGCAGCAGCTCGTTCATCCCCTGGTAGGTGCGCAAGAAGCGCTGCACCACAAGATTGAGCACGTGGGCCAAGCAGGGGATGTGCTGGAGGTTTCCCTGCTGCACTGCTGCCACCAGGTTGGCCCCGTTATCGGCTGCCACATACCCCACTTCCAGGCCTCTGGGGGTCAGCCACCTCCGCTCCTGCTTCCTGAGGGCGGCCAGGATGTTGGTGGCCGTAAGCCTATCCTTCCCCAAGGTCACCAATTTTAAAAGGGCTTGGCAGTGCCGAGGCTTGGAGCTGCTGCTGCCGAGGCGGGCTTGCTTTCCGGGTGCAGAGGGAGTGTCGTGACAGGACCCTTCTGCATCCCCCCTGATCCCGCGTGGTGGCACCACTAGCTGGGCTGATGCGCTCTTGTCCTCCCTCCCTTCCATCAGTGTCACCCAGTGGGCCGTAAAGGACAGGTAGCGACCTGTCCCAAATCTGCTACTCCACGAGTCCATGGTCACGTGGACCCGCTTGCCCACAGAGTAGTCCAGGGAACGGGCCACGTTTTCCACCGCAAACTTGTGGAGTGCTGGGATCGCGCTCCTGCTGAAATAGTGGCGACTGGGGACTTGCCACTCGGGGATGCCAAATTGGAGCAGCGTCCGCATGGCGCTCCCCTCCTGCTCCAGGGAGTAGGGAAGCAGCTGTGATGCCATGGCCCGGGCCAGCAAGCCATTTAGTTTGCGGATCCGCCTGTGGCTTGGAGGCAGAGGCTTGGTCAGACCCTGAAAGGTGTCGCTCAGCAGGGTCTGACGACGCTGGGATGCAGGGGAGACAGAGGAGAGAGACGAACACTGGCTGCCAGGCTCAATGTCTGTGTCCTGAGTAGCCGAGGTGGAAGAGCGCTTGCGTGCTACTACTGCTGCTGCTGTGGGGGATTCACGACCCTGAGGGAGGGATGATGCTGCTGCGCTGGTGGGCCTTCTGCTCTCAGGAACCCCTGCCAGCAGTGCCTGCTTCCTCTTAAAGTCCGCATACTCGCGGCAGTGGCGGCTTCTCAGGTGGCCCTGGAGGGATGAGGTACCCATCTTGCTCAGACTTTTCCCACGGCTCAATCTTTTGCTGCATAACCTGCACACCGCATACCTTTTGTCATCAGTACATTCCTCAAAGCAATCCCACACTGGTGACTTTAATTTACTGCGGCCCCCACTAGCAGAGGGTGCAGCGGAACAATGTGTGGTAGTAGTTGCCGGGGGTTGCATGGTGGTGGTGTCGGCTGAAGCAGTGTCCTGTCTACTTCCTCCACGCCCACTGCTGCCGATGCCCCTGCCCCTGCCTGACATATGGCGATATCCTTGCCTAGGCCGAGGTGACTCGTCATCCTGCTCTGCCTCTGACCATTCTTCCACGGACTCAGCAGGCTGCACATAGTTAGGGTCCACAACGTCGTCATCATCAGCAGCATCATCATAATCCAGCTCTTCCTCTGACTCCCCCGCCTCCTCTTCTGTCCCTACATCCCCAGACACAGACCCCTCTTCTTCATCACCAGAACTCAACAACGCTTGTGATTGTGGCCCGATCTCAATCTCTGCCACATCGGTCCCCAGTAAGTCCTGAGCTTCTTGCATCAGCAGGTTCCCAGAAGCCGGACTGAGGGACAGAACGCTGTCATCCTGGGAGGGCTGCTGACCAGTGGGTGCTGGGGTGGATGTCACAACAAGCGTGGGACGTTGGCTGCTGCTGCTGCTGCTGCTTGGAGTGGTGCTCACAGTAGAGGTCTGGGAGGAAGTCATGATGTCCATGAGTACATCAGGTTCCATTTGCTCAACCACCACACGGGGACCAGAAACTTTAAAATATTTGGACAATGGCGTCCGCTGACTCGGCCCAGGCTTTGCTGCCCCCCTTTCTGCTGCATCACGACCACGTACAGCTGGGCGTCCTCTCCCTGGACGTGGAGCAGTCCCAGAAGTGGCTGAGGCAATTGAACTCCCTTTCCTCTCACCCCGCGAAACCCTGCCAGACATGTTGCTAGTAATGAATCACTGGATGCAGTGGGCACAGTACAAGGTCACTGAAGGATGCACCAGGCACAGTACAACGGCACTGAAGGATGCAGTGGGCACAGTACAAGGTCACTGAAGGATGCAGTGGGCACAGCAGTGGGCACTGGATATACAACTAGGTCACTGAAGGATGCAGTGGGCACAGTACAAGGTCACTGAAGGATGCAGTGGGCACAGCAGTCGGCACTGGATATACAACTAGGTCACTGAAGGATGCAGTGGGCACAGTACAAGGTCACTGAAGGATGCAGTGGGCACAGCAGTGGGCACTGGATATACAACTAGGTAACTGAAGGATGCAGTGGGAACAGTACAAGGTCACTGAAGGATGCAGTGGGCACAGTACAAGGTCACTGAAGGATGCAGTGGGCACAGCAGTGGGCACTGGATATACAACTAGGTCACTGAAGGATGCAGTGGGCACAGTACAAGGTCACTGAAGGATGCAGTGGGCACAGCAGTGGGCACTGGATATACAACTAGGTCACTGAAGGATGCAGTGGGCACAGTACAAGGTCACTGAAGGATGCAGTGGTCACAGTACAAGGTCACTGAAGGATGCAGTGGGCACAGCAGTGGGCACTGAATATACAACTAGGTCACTGAAGGATGCAGTGGGCACAGTGCAAGGTCACTGAAGGATGCAGTGGTCACAGTACAAGGTCACTGAAGGATGCAGTGGGCACAGCAGTGGGCACTGGATATACAACTAGGTCACTGAAGGATGCAGTGGGCACAGTACAAGGTCACTGAAGGATGCAGTGGGCACAGTACAAGGTCACTGAAGGATGCAGTGGGCACAGCAGTGGGCACTGGATATACAACTAGGTCACTGAAGGATGCAGTGGGCACAGTACAAGGTCACTGAAGGATGCAGTGGGCACAGCAGTGGGCACTGGATATACAACTAGGTCACTGAAGGATGCAGTGGGCACAGTACAAGGTCACTGAAGGATGCAGTGGGCACAGCAGTGGGCACTGGATATACAACTAGGTCACTGAAGGATGCAGTGGGCACAGTACAAGGTCACTGAAGGATGCATTGGGCACAGCAGTGGGCACTGGATATACAACTAGGTCACTGAAGGATGCAGTGGGCACAGTACAAGGTCACTGAAGGATGCAGTGGGCACAGCAGTGGGCACTGGATATACAACTAGGTCACTGAAGGATGCAGTGGGCACAGTACAAGGTCACTGAAGGATGCAGTGGGCACAGTACAAGGTCACTGAAGGATGCAGTGGGCACAGCAGTGGGCACTGGATATACAACTAGGTCACTGAAGGATGCAGTGGGCACAGTACAAGGTCACTGAAGGATGCAGTGGGCACAGCAGTGGGCACTGGATATACAACTAGGTCACTGAAGGATGCAGTGGGCACAGTACAAGGTCACTGAAGGATGCAGTGGTCACAGTACAAGGTCACTGAAGGATGCAGTGGGCACAGCAGTGGGCACTGAATATACAGCTAGGTCACTGAAGGATGCAGTGGGCACAGTACAAGGTCACTGAAGGATGCAGTGGTCACAGTACAAGGTCACTGAAGGATGCAGTGGGCACAGCAGTGGGCACTGGATATACAACTAGGTCACTGAAGGATGCAGTGGGTACAGTACAAGGTCACTGAAGGATGCAGTGGGCACAGCAGTGGGCACTGGATATACAACTAGGTCACTGAAGGATGCAGTGGGCACAGTACAAGGTCACTGAAGGATGCAGTGGGCACAGCAGTGGGCACTGGATATACAACTAGGTCACTGAAGGATGCAGTGGGCACAGTACAAGGTCACTGAAGGATGCAGTGGGCACAGCAGTGGGCACTGGATATACAACTAGGTCACTGAAGGATGCAGTGGGCACAGTACAAGGTCACTGAAGGATGCAGTGGGCACAGCAGTGGGCACTGGATATACAACTAGGTCACTGAAGGATGCAGTGGGCACAGTACAAGGTCACTGAAGGATGCAGTGGGCACAGTACAAGGTCACTGAAGGATGCAGTGGGCACAGCAGTGGGCACTGGATATACAACTAGGTCACTGAAGGATGCAGTGGGCACAGTACAAGGTCACTGAAGGATGCAGTGGGCACAGCAGTGGGCACTGGATATACAACTAGGTCACTGAAGGATGCAGTGGGCACAGTACAAGGTCACTGAAGGATGCAGTGGTCACAGTACAAGGTCACTGAAGGATGCAGTGGGCACAGCAGTGGGCACTGAATATACAGCTAGGTCACTGAAGGATGCAGTGGGCACAGTACAAGGTCACTGAAGGATGCAGTGGTCACAGTACAAGGTCACTGAAGGATGCAGTGGGCACAGCAGTGGGCACTGGATATACAACTAGGTCACTGAAGGATGCAGTGGGCACAGTACAAGGTCACTGAAGGATGCAGTGGGCACAGCAGTGGGCACTGGATATACAACTAGGTCACTGAAGGATGCAGTGGGCACAGTACAAGGTCACTGAAGGATGCAGTGGGCACAGCAGTGGGCACTGGATATACAACTAGGTCACTGAAGGATGCAGTGGGCACACAAGGATGTCACACTGTGTAATGAGATGCTCATATGCCAGCAAACGAGCAGTGGGCACTGGGCATGGCACAAGGTCAGACAGAATGAATGAACAGCGCTGGCAGAGAGTGGCGGCGCCGGCGGTGTGACTGGCTGCCTGCAAATAGTACAAGTGTATAACTGTCACTGGAATATGCAAGTGAACACTGCAGCTGCACTAACCTGCCTGCCTGCACTACACACAGATAATCCCCACTCCCACTACACTGACTACACTGCAGCACTGAACCTGCCTGCACTACACACAGTTAAATAATCACTAGACTCCCACACTCCCACTACACTACACTGACTACAACTAACTACAGCAATCACTCACTGACTAGCTAACTGTGTACAGTATAAGAGCAGTGTTAGCAAAAAAAAAACGCTTTGTTTTTAACACAATAAATGCACTTGCTCAAACAACAATGGCCTGGAGATAATCCTCTCAGCACCACAGTCTAGCAAGGACAGAGCTTTTCCATCATGGCCGCCGCTTTATATTCAGGAGGGGAGGGCATAGCTCCCCTCCTGTGATTGGTTGCTAGGGCCTGGCTGGGGCACTCTGATTGGCCTGCAATGTGTCACTTCCGCATAGTTTGACGCATTTCCGCAACCACGACTTCAGCACCGGGTTTCACGAGCGTGAATGCGGATTTCTGTCCGCATTCACGCGAAGCCGAAGTAGATTTTCGTGGTTGAAAATCTATTCACGGCTTAGCGTGTCCGAGGCGGAATGCGTCAAAATGGTCGTGAATCTACGCGTAAACGTGATCACGACCTGGCGGTGAGCACCACTGGTGGAGAGAGTTCAGGAGGTTGACAGCCGAGGGAAAGAAAACTGTTTTTATGCCTTGAGGTCTTGGTGAAGATGGACCGGAACCGGAGCCTCCGGCTCGAGGGTAGCTGACTAAAGAAGCGATGGCCTGGGTGTGAGGAATCGCTGGTGATCTTTAATGCTCTGGAGTACAGCCTGGAGTGGTAAAGGAGGTCCAGTGAGGGAAGGGCTCTCCCGATGATTCTCTCCGCTGATCTGATGACCCTCTGCAGTTTGAGTCTGTCGCTGGCAGAGGAGCTGGCGTACCAAACCAGGATGGAAGAGCATAGGACAGATTCTATTGTAGCGGAGTAGAAGTTTGTCAGAAGTTTTTGAGCCATACCAAACTTTTTTAGTTGGCGGAGAAAGAAAAGTCGCTTGTAACGATCGGTGAAGCACAGAGAGGATCTGATTACCGGTGATCTGCAGTATCACGGGGAATGCAGATGTATACCAGATTATAAGTGATCTGCAGTATCACCGATAATCCGATATACTTGCTAACCTCTGCTCACCTGAGTAGTGTAGTATCAGAAATATCGAGGTACAAGATAAAAGTTCAGAAGGATAGTCAGGCAGGCAAATAGGTCATAACAGATAATCACAATCAAACTAGTACTTTAGCTATCAACAGAATCTAGCTAAGTGTAGGATTACAGCTCCAGCTGGTCCCGGCACACTTGCGGATCTGAGTACGGATCTGGGTGCTCCCACGTATGTGATCGCACGCCAGACACCAGAGGAATGACCAGGTAGCAGTATATATACACAGATGACCCCCCAGCACCTCCCTAAGTGCTGGACCAATCACGAGTGGAGCCAGAGTCAGCTGACCAGCCTGGTCAGCTGACTCCTTTCTGGCTATCATAAATCTTCTGTCTGAGTGCGCGCGCGCGAGTCACTCTGAAACCAGGGGGACTACGAGTCCCAGCCACAGCAACCCCGCTCTGCGGTGTCTCCGCAGCGGGGGTATGCGCGCTAACCGCCGCGTCCAACGCGGCGGTTTCTCCGCGCTCCATGGGTTCCTGCACGGAGACAGCCGCCTCATGCTGAGAGGAGTCGGCTGCCTCTCTGTGTGTGGCGCCACCGTGCGCGGAAAGAGCCGCCTGCCGCTGGCTCATGGCGGCGGCTCTTCCGCATTTTCTTACAGTACCCCCCCCTGAGGAGTGGACTCCGGACAGCTCCTTCCTGGTTTTTCTGGATGTAAAGCATGAAACTCCCTCACTAACTCGTCCGCATGCATGCGGTTCCCAGGTACCCATTGCCTCTCTTCAATGCCATACCCTTTCCAATGGACCAGATACTGTGTAGAATTTTGAACCACCCGAGAATCTAAAATCTTCTCGACTTCATATTCCGGTTGATCATCAATTATTACCGGAGGAGGAGGAGTGAGACCCACATGAACTGCAGGTTTAAGTAGGGATACATGGAAGGACCTCACATCACGCATGCTAGCAGGAAGATCAACGACATATGTGACATTGTTGACTTTTCTTGCTACCCGGAATGGACCCACGAATCTGGGCCCTAACTTGGCAGAAAGCTGTCTCAAGGTCAAGTGGCGGGTTGATACCCAAACCAAGTCTCCTGGTTTAAATCTCCACTCTAACGAGCGTCTTTTGTCAGCTTGACCTTTCTGACTCTGAAATGCTTTTACCAGATTATTCTTAATGGTCCACCACATGTCCTTAAATGACCTTTGCCAAGCCTCCAAGGCTGGAAATAGAGTGGACGCAATCGGCAACGGAGATAATTTAGGTAGTTTGCCGGTTACTATCTGAAATGGACAAAACCCTGAGGAAGAACTCTTTAAGTTGTTGTGGGCAAATTCTGCATAAGGTAAAAATTTAACCCAATCACTCTGCGCCTCGGCAACATAACATCTCAAAAATTGCTCTAACGATTGGTTGACCCTCTCAGTCTGGCCATTTGTCTGTGGGTGGTAGCCCGAGGAAAATGACAGTTTCATGCCCATTTGGTGACAGAAGGCCCTCCAAAATTTTGAAACAAACTGGACTCCCCGATCGGATACTATGTCTTCGTCCAACGCGGCAGTTTCTCCGCGCTCCATGGGTTCCTGCACGGAGACAGCCGCCTCATGCTGAGAGGAGGCGGCTGCCTCTCCGTGTGTGGCGCCACCGTGCGCGGAAAGAGCCGCCTGCCGCTGGCTCATGGCGGCGGCTCTTTAGCGTTTTCTTACATCGCTGTTGGGCTTTCCTCTGTGTGGAGGCAGTGTTGGCCTTCCACCTCAGGTCATTGGAGATGGTTGTGCCCAGAAGGCGGACGCTGGGGACTCTTTCCACCTCCTTGCCATCGATGCAGATTGGAGGCGGGGTGGAGGCGCATCTCCTGAAATCAACAATCATCTCCACAGTTTTCGCTGTGTTTAGGACCAATCCGTTCTCTCTGCACCAGCGACAGACATCTTCGACCTGGTGGCGGTACTCCATCTCATCGTTATTGGTGATGAGACCGCCAGTAGTCGTGTCGTCAGCGAATTTGATTACTTTTACAGAGTCTGTCGTGGATTTGCAGTTGTTCGTATATAGAGAGAACAGAAACGGCGACAGGACCCAGCCTTGTGGGGCTCCTGTGTTGGTGATCCTAGGTTGTGAGGAGATAGTGCCCAGCCTAACAACCTGGGACCTGTTGGAGAGAAAGTCCGTGATCCACAGTCGTAAGGTGGGGTGGACTCCTATCGCTGCCAGATTGTCTTGCAGTATTCTGGGGCTGATGGTATTGAATGCTGAGCTGAAGTCCAGTAGGAGGATCCTGGCGTAGGAGTCTGGTCTGTCCAGATGATCATAGACGGGCTCCAAGCAGATGTTAATGGCATCGTCAGTGGACCTGTTCGCTCTGTACGTGAACTGGTGTGGGTCTAGCAGACCCTCCGTGGAGTGCTTAAGGAGGGGGAGCACCATGCTTTCAAAAGCTTTCATGATCACGGATGTAAGTGCCACGGGCCTGAAGTTGTTAAGGTCGAGGATTCCCTGCTTTTTGGGGACAGGGATAATGGTGGACCTCTTGAAGCATGCGGGTACTTTGCCTCCCCGGAGGGACCTCGTGAAGATGGAAGAGAGGGTAGGGGCAAGCTGATGAGCGCAAGTTTTCAGGCAGGCTGGTGACACTCCGTCCGGGCCAGAGGCTTTCCTAGCATTTAGTCTTAGCAAGTGTTTCAGCACATCCGCCTCACCCACTGACGGTGAGGGCGAGTTTGGGCCCAGGGTGTCAATGTCAGAGGGTTGTGCAGGCTGCTGTGGGAGTCCTGCAGGTGCTGGCTGGTTCTCAAATCTGCAGTAGAAGTCGCTGAGACTCTCTGCAAGCTCATAGCTGGGTGTAGCATGCTGAGGGGGAGGCCTGTAGTTGGTGACAGCCTTAAGCCCTTTCCATACAGCTCGTGAGTCGTTTGAGGAGAGGTTCTGTTCCAGCTTTTCCGCGTAGCACTTCTTTGCGGACCTCAGTTCCCTGTTTAAGTCGTTTCTTGCCCTCCTGTAGTCCTCCTGGTTGCCGGACTTGTGTGCAGCTTCTTTGCTGCGTCGCAGTTGTCGTAGTCTTTTCGAGAACCACGGTTTATCATTTGGATATAGTTTGATGGATTTTGTAGGGATGCAGGAGTTCTCGCAGAAGCCAATGTACGAGGATACGTTGTCCGCCCACTCGTCCAGGTTAGGCGATTCCAGAGCCTTCCAGTCTGTGCAGTCAAAACAGGCCTGAAGTTGTAGTTTAGCCTCACTTGACCACACCTTGAAGGATTTGGTGACAGGTGTTGAGGTTTCCAGGCGCCTTTTGTAAGTAGGTATCAGGTGGATGATGCAGTGGTCATATGAGCCTAGTGCTGCCCACGGTGTCGCCTTGTATGCATCTTTCAGGACCGTGTAGCAATGGTCGAGGGTGTTTGCATTCCTGGTGGGGCAGGTGATGTGCTGGTGGAAGCGGGGCAGCTCATTTCGGAGGTTGGCCTTGTTGAAATCCCCCAAGATAATGAACATCGAGTCCGGGAGGGCTGTCTCCCACTGCATGATGGTATCACTGAGATCACGCAGGGCAGCATTTACCTCTGCATCAGGAGGGATATACACCCCCACGAGCAGGGCCGGATTACCGACCAGGCAACAAAAGCAGTCGCTTGGGGCCCCATTCAGAGTCAAAGGGGCCCCATCAGCACATAAACCAGCCCTTGCCATCCTGTCAGCGGTGGCTGGATGGTATAATGGTTAAAGGGACTCTGAGCAGTAACTATGGAAAGATGCATAGTTCCACAGAGAACCACAGCTGCAGCAAGAATGATAGCAGCAGATGGCAAATGCTCACTCACCTATCCATGATCCAAGCGATAGAGATCCCGTCATCTGAAACCCATCTTTCTCTTCTACAGTGTAGCCGCTCGCTCTGAACTTCCTGATTCTCAGATCAGACAGGAAGTAGGAAGTAGTAATAGTAGTAGTAACAGAACGGCAGCACTCTAGAGGAGACAGATGGGCTCCGGATGACGGGACCTCTATTGCTTGGATCGCAATAGGTGAATGTGATTCATCTGGTGCTGTCATTCTCCCCCACTGCGGCTGCCTTCTCTGCTGGACTATCGTATTCACTGGGATATAGGCTGCATGGTGTCTGTCTAGTTTGGGAGGAAATTGGTTGTTCGGTGGTGGGAGTGGTTATGTAATTCTGTCTGGGGAACGGCTTCCGGTTTGGCGGTGTCCAGAGCTTTCTGCTATTGCCAGGCTGGAGATGCAGGGGGAAAGTGCTGCTGCTGTGATATCTGGTGCCCTCTTCACAGGGGTGCCCCAGCTCCTGAGTGCAAATGTCCCAGCCATTCATCTCTCACTCTGCATTTTGCCGCTGCTATTCCCTGCATTGTGCACCCACAGAGGAAAGCGTGCTGTTGCCCATAGCAACCAGTAGCTCGGCTGCCCGGTGTGTGCGGCATATTGCTGTTCAGCTGCATCTTCTGATTCTATTACGACATGATGGGGGGGCCCAAATCAGTTACTTTGCTTAGGGCCCCATTTAGCCTTAATCCGGCTCTGCTCCTATACACACCTATATTGTTGTTAGTTAGATAGACATTGTATTTTAGTTAGTAGCTTTTGTGTTACATAGAGACAGGCCAGCTGCTGCTGCAGGCTTACAGCTTTAGGCCTCAGGGCCTGCCTGTGTGGGCAGCTGTCCTCCTGTCCTCTGTTAGTTTATTTCTCATTAGTATTAGACAGTATTAGACAGTATTAGATAGTATTAGACAGTATTTCTGCTGTCCTTTACTACTTAGTGATTGTATTTTGTATTGTAGTTATATACTGTAACTGTACTAGGACACTCACTGACTGTCACTGTTCATAGGCTAGCTCCTGCGTGTGCTTGCACTCACTGTCTGTGTACACACACTCTATTTCCTTCTGAATAGTTATATACTGTAACTGTACTAGGACACTCACTGTCACTGTTCATAGGCTACTAGCTCCTGCGTGTGTGTGTGCACTCACTGTCTGTGTACTGTACACACACTCTATTTCCTTCTGAATAGTTATATACTGTAACTGTACTAGGACACTCACTGACTGTCACTGTTCATAGGCTAGCTCCTGCGTGTGTTTGCACTCACTGTCTGTGTACACACACTCTATTTCCTTCTGAATAGTTATATACTGTAACTGTACTAGGACACTCACTGTCACTGTTCATAGGCTACTAGCTCCTGCGTGTGTGTGTGCACTCACTGTCTGTGTACTGTACACACACTCTATTTCCTTCTGAATAGTTATATACTGTAACTGTACTAGGACACTCACTGACTGTCACTGTTCATAGGCTAGCTCCTGCGTGTGCTTGCACTCACTGTCTGTGTACACACACTCTATTTCCTTCTGAATAGTTATATACTGTAACTGTACTAGGACACTTACTGTCACTGTTCATAGGCTACTAGCTCCTGCGTGTGTGTGTGCACTCACTGTCTGTGTACTGTACACACACTCTATTTCCTTCTGATTACTGATTGATTATTGTAAATTCTACTTCCTGACAGTTACTACTTACTTACTGTAGTAGGGACACTCACTCAGTCACTGTTCATAGGCTAGCTCCTGCGCGTGTTTGCGCGTGCGTGCACTCACTGTCTGTAGTGTACACACACTCTATTTCCTTGTGATTACTACTGATTATTGTAACTGCTAGATGTACTTCCTGACTGTTACTACTTACTTACTGTACTAGGGAGTCGGGACACTCACTCAATCACCTCACCCACCAACCCACTCCATTAAAGTACCCCACTTTTCACCCGCCCTTTTCAAAAACTTTTGTGTTTACGCCCAAAACATCGAAGATGTCTGGAAGTGGCAGCCAGCGCGGTTTGGGCAAGGGGAAGGGCAGCAAGGGAATCAGGAGGAGAGGGAGCAGCATTGTGGCAAGCCGCGGGCGCGGCCGCGCCACCATGCACAGTTCCGCAGCAGCAGCAGCAGCGTCAGTGGCTAACATTCCTCCCATAGCCACTGGCCGTGGACGCCTTGGGCGCCGCCCAGCAGGAGCATCTGCAACTCACGCTGCAGAGACACAGCAGCAGCAGCAGCGTGTAGCACCTGTTCCGATTTTCCTCCAGCCGGGTCGGAAACGTCCCATTGAGGAAAAGGATGCAGACACTGTGGTGCAACTGATGACGGAGGATGAGCAGCCCGCCATCAGCTCTGCATCCGAGGCCTCCACCCTCACCACCACCACCACCACCCCTGTTCGCAGCAGCCGCCCAGCAGGGCCTGGGGAGGAGGCCAGTTCACCGTCAGTCGCCGACCTGTCACTCAGCACTCTTTTGACCCCAGGCATGATGCGTCAATTGTCTGCTGTTGTTGGCGATTTGGAGGAGGAGATGCTGATGGGCACTTTGGGGGATGAGGGATTGGACAGCAAGACTGTTGCGACAGTCAAGCAGCCCATCCATGCATCAGGAGAGGAGTTTGGGGGGTCATCATCCCAGCAGGACATGTTTCAGGAGGGGGAGGCTGATGATGACACGGTGACAGACAGAGACTGGGTGCCACCACCTCCAGGGGATGTCGTCCTCAGCAGCTCTGAGGAGGAGGAGGAGGATGCGCTTGTGGGCCTTGCAAGGAGGCGCATCATTGCAAGCATTGGCAGCGGTAGGCAGGTCCCACAGCCTGCTGGTGTCTCAGGCTCAGCAGCAGCAGCATCTGCCAGTGCCACCACCAGCCGCACCCAAGCCCCCCCCCCCCAACCACCACAGGGAGACAGGCAGCAGCGGTTCCATGCCGTAGGGGGTCGTTTTTGTCACCAATCTGGCATTTTTTCACCATGCCCACAGTGTACAGCAAGTACGCCACTTGCAACCACTGTCAGCGGAAGTTAAGCAGAGGTGCAGACTAGTGTTGGGCGAACAGTGTTCGCCACTGTTCGGGTTCTGCAGAACATCACCCTGTTCGGGTGATGTTCGAGTTCGGCCGAACACCTGATGGTGTTCGGCCTTTTAAGTTCGGGTTCGGCCCAAACTATTGAATGGCCGCCGACAGGGCCGAACAGGGCCCCTGTTCGGCCGAACAGGGCCCTGTTCGCCCGAACATGCCGCAATACGGCCCCCCTATGGGGTCGCAGGCATAAGGGGGGAGCATGCCCCGATCGCGGGGGGGGGTCGGAAATTCCCCCCACCCCCTCCGCTAGCGCTCCCCCCTCTGCCCGCTTCCCCATACAAAAGTTTAAGGAAAGTACCTGCGGTAGTGGATGGCCTGGCAGTGGCACTGTGGAGTGAGGAGGAGGAGTCCGGAGAGTGACGCGTTGAGGGAGGCCGGGCAGCGGGCGTGAGGTCATAGAAAGGGCGGAAGTACCACAAGGGTACTACCGCTGAACCGCCCGCTGCCCGGCCTCCCTCAACACGTCACTCTCCGGACTCCTCCTCCTCACTCCACAGTGCCACTGCCAGGCCATCCACTACCACAGGTACTTTCCTGAAACTTTTGTATGGGGAAGCGGGCAGAGGGGGGAGCGCTAGCGGAGGGGGTGGGGGGAATTTCCGACCCCCCCCCCGCGATCGGGGCATGCTTCCCCCTTATGCCTGCGACCCCATAGGGCCCCCAAAAGCGGGATGTTCGGGAAGTTCAGGGTTCGGCCCGAACATGCCGAACATCTCGGCCATGTTCGGCGAACTTTCCCGAACCCGAACATCCAGGTGTTCGCCCATCACTAGTGCAGACCCCTTAAAGTTCAGCACCAGCTCGCTCATCAACCACCTTGCTGCGAAACATTTCCACCAGCATGAGGAGTTCCAGAGGCTGAAGGCATCTGGTGCTGGCAGTGGCACCACACCCATCACTGCACAGCCTTCAGCAGCAGCAGCAGCAGCAACAGCAGCCACCCGCCCTCCTGCTCCTCCAGCAGCACCAGCAGGAGTGCAGAAACGCACTGCTCCTCCCCCCTCTGCAACTCCTACCGCCGACACTGAGGCCTGTTCTGGCAGCCAGTCCTCAGTGGCCTCCTCTGCTGTGTCTGCTGATTCCCGTGCCAGCAAAAGGCCACGCCAGAGCCTTTTGAGCGAGTCCTTCCAGGGGGTGGTTAGGGCTCTGCCTCCCAGCAGCCGTCGCGTGCGGCAGCTGAACGGCTTGCTGGCACGGGCCATGTGCTCCCAACTCCTGCCGTACACGCTTGTGCAGGAGGGGAGCGACATGCGTGCGCTGCTTGCTTGCGCAGCCCCAGACTGGCAGCTCCTCAGCAGACACTTCTTCGCCCGCAAGGCCATTCCTGCACTGCACCGCTTTGTGATGGCCAATGTGGAGCGAGGGCTGGAGCACGCGGTTGGTGAAAGGGTCCACGTCACCATGGACTCCTGGAGCAGCCGCTTCGGGACAGGCCGCTACCTGTCTTTCACTGTCCACTGGGTCAGCTTGGTGGAAGGGGGTGAGGATGGGAGAGCAGCAGCGGGCACAGCAGCAGCAACACAGTGGGTGGTGCCCCCCGCAGGGTCAGGGGAACTGCAGCAGGTTCCTCCGATCCTCTGCCATCCTCCGGCACACCTGGCCAAACCCCCGCATCAGCAGCAGCGTGAAGGCCCGCCACTGCCAAGCGCTGCTGCACTTGGTCAGCCTTGGGAAGACCAAGCTGACGGCAACCCATGTGTTGGCCAAACTCCAGGAGCAGGAGAGGATTTGGCTGACCCCCAGAGGCCTCAGAGTCGGAGAGGTGGTGGCCGACAATGGGGCCAATCTGGTTGCCGCAATAGACAGGGGAAACCTGACCCACATCCCCTGTCTTGCCCACGTGCTGAAACTGGTGGTGCAGAAGTTCTTGCGCACCTACCAGGGGATGGGCGAACTGCTGGAAACGGCAAGGAACGTTGTGCGTCACTTCCGGCGCTCGGCTGCAGCCTGTGCGAGCCTGGAAGACATGCAAAAGGAGCTGGAGCTGCCACGCCATCGGCTGATCCTTGACGTTCCGACTCGCTGGAACTCCACCCTGGCGATGTTGGAGCGTCTGGTTGAACAGAAGCACTCTGTCAACCAGTACCTTGCCCTGGCCACTGTTTCCGCCGCTCGGAGAAGGGACAAGACCAGCAACATCCCGTCCATCGTCCCCGATGATGACTGGAGGCACATGCAGCAGGTGTGCTTAGTGCTGGCTCCCTTTCTGCAGGCCACTAACATGGTGAGCAGGGACCATGCTATGGTCTGCGAGTGGGTGCCCCTGGTTTGTCTGCTGAACAGGGCCCTCGATGCTTTGCTGGAACAGGGAGCGGCAGCCTTGGACCAGCAGGAGCGGCAAGCAGCTGCACAGTCCACCTCTGAGGGGGAGGAGGAGGAGGACTTGGTGGAGGTCCCTGACCTTGCTGCTGATGAGGGGGATCAGCACAGCGCAGCTGAGTTGGTGCGGGGGTGGAGAGAGGATGAGGCGGCAGAGGAGGAGGATGAGGAGGACAGCACTGCCGTCGATGTGCCAGCACACGTGGCCCGCCTCTTCCCAATGGCAGCGCACATGCTGGCGTGCCTGCGCAAGGACCCCAGGGTGATCCAGATGAAGCAGAGGGAGGACATCTGGATCAGCATGATGTTGGACCCACGCCTCAAGGGGAAGTTGAGCCAGTTCCTGCCGCCTGCAGGAGGAGACCCAGCGCAACAAATAAGGAGCTTGCAGCAGGCCCTTGTTGAGCGCTTGGAGGAAGCCTTCCCCCAGCCTTCCACCCCCACTGTCCAGCAGCCAGCACAGAGGCAGCAGCAGGTGCCTGCATCCAGCAGCAAGCGCCCCACAGACCTGCTGTCTCTCAGCCACGAGCTCTACAGGACTGTAGAGGCTCCGGCAGCAGTGACTAGAGAGGAGGTGCATGATGCAGCAGCATCCTCCTCCGGTCACAGCCAGCGCCTGACCCGCATGGTGGCTGACTACATGGGGTCCTACAGCGGGCTTGACAGCGATGCCCCTGTTGATCCCATGGAGTATTGGGTCAAGCGCCTGGAGATCTGGAGCGAGCTGGCGCAGTACGCCCTGGAAGTGCTGTCCTGCCCCCCTTCCAGCGTGCTGTCCGAGCGCTGCTTCAGTGCAGCTGGTGGCGTGGTCACCGAGAAACGCTCACGTCTGTCTCACAAGTCTGTGGACAGACTGACGTTTCTCAAGATGAACCAGGCGTGGGTGGAAGGCGAGTTCCTGGCCCCTGTTGTCGGCGAGAGGGGGACATGAACTGGCTAAGAACCATTGTTAATGTGCCTTACCACCCTTTACCACCTCCTGGCTCCTGCTCACTAAGCCAGCCTGGTTCAGTTTGACTATTACGTCGCCTGCAGCCACACATTTTACACCTACAGTGGGCTGCTGTGTACTGCCCTTCTGCTGTCTGTCTGTGTTTCCCACTGCCAGGGTACACAGAATTACATTCTGCTGCCACTCTGCCACCAGCTATTACATCAAACAATAGCTATATATCTGTGTAATTGGTTGTACAAACAAAACCAACAAACCATTAAAAAAAAAAAAAGGTTTAATTTTTCTGAGGTGCCCGGGTTGAAAACTGTGTTGTCCCAGTTGTGTATTGGACACGATGTGGGCTGCACGACCGCTGTCTGGGACCTCCTGTTGTGTTTATTTACAGCCCTGGTATCACAGCTAGGTACCAGGGCTATTATGTCACGCTCAGAGCCGGATTAAGGCTAAATGGGGCCCTAAGCAAAGTAACTGATTTGGGCCCCCCCATCATGTCGTAATAGAATCAGAAGATGCAGCTGAACAGCAATATGCCGCACACACCGGGCAGCCGAGCTACTGGTTGCTATGGGCAACAGCATGCTTTCCTCTGTGGGTGCACAATGCAGGGAATAGCAGCGGCAAAATGCAGAGTGAGAGATGAATGGCTGGGACATTTGCACTCAGGGGCTGGGGCACCCCTGTGAAGAGGGCGCCAGATATCACAGCAGCAGCACTTTCCCCCTGCATCTCCAGCCTGGCAATAGCAGAAAGCTCTGGACACCGCCAAACCGGAAGCCGTTCCCCAGACAGAATTACATAACCACTCCCACCACCGAACAACCAATTTCCTCCCAAACTAGACAGACACCATGCAGCCTATATCCCAGTGAATACGATAGTCCAGCAGAGAAGGCAGCCGCAGTGGGGGAGAATGACAGCACCAGATGAATCACATTCACCTATTGCGATCCAAGCAATAGAGGTCCCGTCATCCGGAGCCCATCTGTCTCCTCTAGAGTGCTGCCGTTCTGTTACTACTACTATTACTACTTCCTACTTCCTGTCTGATCTGAGAATCAGGAAGTTCAGAGCGAGCGGCTACACTGTAGAAGAGAAAGATGGGTTTTAGATGACGGGATCTCTATCGCTTGGATCATGGATAGGTGAGTGAGCATTTGCCATCTGCTGCTATCATTCTTGCTGCAGCTGTGGTTCTCTGTGGGAAGGGAGGGTGGAGTGGGCAGCGGCAGAGCGCACAGTAGCAGGAGGGGGACCTAGGAGGAGAGCCTGGCTCTGAAGACAATCAGCAGCGCACGGCATCATTTGACAAGACAAGACAAATAACATTTATATCGCGCTTTTCTCCTGGTGGACTCAAAGCGCCAGAGCTGCAGCAACTAGGACGCACCCTATAGGCAGTAGCAGTGTTAGAGAGACTTGCCTACGGTCTCCTACTGAATAGGTGCTGGCTTACTGAACAGGCAGACCTGAGATTCGAACCCTGGTCTCCTGTGTCAGCGGCAGAGCCCTTAAAGGGACTCCAAGCAGTGCCTGTGGATATGCCTTTAAGCATACCCACAACTAATTCATTACATCCTCACACCTACCAGCATGATGTTTGTAATTATATCCCCCTGGGTTCCTTATATTTCATTGCATTGTGCTGAATCGAGCTGCCAACTTTGGAGAAAAGTCGTCCTGTGGTCGTGATTTCGATCGCGAAAATATCGAAAACTAAAAGGAATAGAGCAGCTGTTTATATATCATTGGAAAGAGGAGAAAGAGAGCTTTAAAATGATATGCATCTTTCCATAGTTACTGCACTGCTCAGAGTCCCTTTTACCATTATATCATCCAGCCACCGCTGACAGGATGGCAAGGGCTGGTTTATGTGCTGATGGGGCCCCTTTGACTCTGAATGGGGCCCCAAGCGAATGCTTTTGTTGCCTGGTCGGTAATCCGGCCCTGGTCACGCTGCCTGCCTGCTGCCACACTCACACTCCTCCTCCATTCCTCCTGCTGCTGCTGCTGTCTGTCTGTGTTTCCCACTGCCAGGGTACACAGAATTACCTTCTGCTGCCACACTGCCACCAGCTATTACGTCAAACAATAGCTGCTCACATTTCTCCTCCATTCCTCCTGCTACTGCTGCTGTCGGTCTGTGTTTCCCACTGCCAGGGTACACAGAATTACATTCTGCTGCCACTCTGCCACCAGCTATTACGTCAAACAATAGCTATATATCTGTGTAATTGGTTGTACAAACAAAACCAAAAAACCATTAAAAAAAAAAAAGGTTTAATTTTTCTGAGGTGCCCGGGTTGAAAACTGTGTTGTCCCAGTTGTGTATTGGACACGATGTGGGCTGCACGACCGCTGTCTGGGACCTCCTGTTGTGTTTATTTACAGCCCTGTTATCACCGCTAGGTACCAGGGCTATTATGTCACGCTGCCTGCCTGCTGCCACACTCACACTACTCCTCCATTCCTCCTGCTGCTGCTGCTGTCTGTCTGTGTTTCCCACTGCCAGGGTACACAGAATTACCTTCTGCTGCCACACTGCCACCAGCTATTACGTCAAACAATAGCTGCTCACATTACTCCTCCATTCCTCCTGCTGCTGCTGCTGTCGGTCTGTGTTTCCCACTGCCAGGGTACACAGAATTACATTCTGCTGCCACTCTGCCACCAGCTATTACGTCAAACAATAGCTATATATCTGTGTAATTGGTTGTACAAACAAAACCAACAAACCATTAAAAAAAAAAAAAAAAAAAAGGTTTAATTTTTCTGAGGTGCCCGGGTTGAAAACTGTGTTGTCCCAGTTGTGTATTGGACACGATGTGGGCTGCACGACCGCTGTCTGGGACCTCCTGTTGTGTTTATTTACAGCCCTGGTATCACAGCTAGGTACCAGGGCTATTATGTCACGCTGCCTGCCTGCTGCCACACTCACACTACTCCTCCATTCCTCCTGCTGCTGCTGTCTGTCTGTGTTTCCCACTGCCAGGGTACACAGAATTACCTTCTGCTGCCACACTGCCACCAGCTATTACGTCAAAAATAGCTGCTCACATTACTCCTCCATTCCTCCTGCTACTGCTGCTGTCGGTCTGTGTTTCCCACTGCCAGGGTACACAGAATTACATTCTGCTGCCACTCTGCCACCAGCTATTACGTCAAACAATAGCTATATATCTGTGTAATTGGTTGTACAAACAAAACCAAAAAACCATTAAAAAAAAAAAGGTTTAATTTTTCTGAGGTGCCCGGGTTGAAAACTGTGTTGTCCCAGTTGTGTATTGGACACGATGTGGGCTGCACGACCGCTGTCTGGGACCTCCTGCCTGCTGTGTTTATTTACAGCCCTGGTATCACCGCTAGGTACCAGGGCTATTATGTCACGCTGCCTGCCTCATTGACTGCCTACTGCCACACACTCATCCTCCTCCTCCTGCTGCTGAATTTACCTCCTGCTGTCTGTGTGTTTCCACTGCCAGGGAGCACATACAATGGCGCTTCCAACATGTGTGCGCCACCAGCTATTTGTTACGCTCAAAAATAGCTGCATTTCTTTAAAAAAAAAATTGAAAAGAGAAATAAGTGAAGAAGAAGATGAATGTAAGACTTGGTGGTGTATTCTCCACAGTCAGCATGCAACGCATGAGCTGGCGTGGAGGAGGTACACACACTAGCACCAGGAAACAGGCTATCCCTAGTATAGTGGAGGGGAGGACTGACTCCAATAGGAGATTGTGGCGCACAGAGCCGGTGCAGATCTGACAGCCACAAACAATGCTTTCGTTATAACGTCTCAGCGCAAAGTAGCGCTGAGCGCACAAACCAGAACTGAGGAGATCAGGACAGGTAGACAGAATGAACGCTTGCTAGCTAGCGGCTACATAGCGACCGCAAGCGTCCAAAACCAGACAGACTGGAATGAGGCAGCCAATGCGATGCGGCGATGGCGTGCCTCACAAAGACAGGACAGGATAGTCAGAAAATAGCAGGATTAAGATAGATGAACGTAACACAGATAAATATACAATAAGTATGTTTTCCTAGCGTATTACAATTACAGCTATCAATGAAACTATTTGTAACGTCTGACTAACATATGTATATATCGGCAATGAACCGATATATGACATAAGCAGGAACGCTGACTAGGACTGGAGTAATACAGGGAACAGGACTCAGAAGGATTCGCTATCTCTTCGCAGAGATGAACGCAATCCACAAACAGTAACAGAACAGGATTCAGAAGGATTCGTTATCTCTTCGCAGAGATGAACGCAATCCACAAACAGTAACAGAACAGGATTCAGAAGGATTCGTTATCTCTTCGCAGAGATGAACGCAATCCACAAACAGAACCAGAAGCAGGGTAACTACCTCAGCACGGGTGGTCACGGTACGCGCAACCTACCAAAACGTGCTGGAAGGCTGACTAACTGCACACAGGATATAAACAGTTCGTGTACGTATACATCAGCGACACTGATGTATTAACGTAACACAAATACAAGGAAAATAATAAACGTGCTGGTATGCATATATATTGGCAATGAACCAATATATGATGCAAAGACCAGCAAAGTATCTTTATAACAAGAAACACGATCGGGGGCTAAAGCGACAGCAAGACAGGCTTAAGCTGAAGCTATGAAAACCCAAGGAAACCCTGCAGGAAGCAGATCTTTATACTGAGGTCATCCAATGGGAGCAGACATGCAGATTCCCACACAGGTGAATGATAATCAGTCACAAGCTGACAGCAGGGAAAGACAGACAAAGCTATGCAGCTTGCATGGAAATAGATCAGAACTGCCTGAGCTGCAGCACTACTACTTCCAGTAATAGCTGCTGCAGCAGCGATCATTACAGTACCCCCGCCTTTAAAAGCGGATTCCAGACGCTTTTCAAAACTGAAATTCCCAACAAAACAGTCTGACTGATAATTCATGATGACCGGGACAGCCCGGCAAGACCGAATTCCAGAATCAGTCCCCACAAGACTGGACCCATCAGAACCAGAACCTACAGAACCATGCCCATCAGTACTACAAGCCCCAGTGTGACACCCATCAGAACCATGATTTCCAGAAGAAAGCCCTCCGAAACTCCCTGAGCGATACCCACCGCCTTCCAGGAACCGTTCAGAAACGCCAAAGCCTTTGCAATGCCCACCGGTACTGTCTTTACCAACACAAAACCCACTGTTGAACCAGTCCAAGGCACCAGGACAAGTTTTCTCAGAGACCTCCCAGAACACCTTGAAGCTCCAAAGAGATCCCCATAGGTCAGAATGCCCCTTAGGCTCACATGGAGAACCATCAAGAACCCCTATGGAACCTAGGGCAATTCCCGAGTCAGGGCCACAAGGACAAACATCAATATCAGGGCTTTCAGGGACCAGAACCATCTCTGGGCATGCAGGCAGACTGGCAATATCAGAACGTGTTCCCACTAAGGAAGCATCAGAGCACGCCAACACCTTAGACACACTTGGGCATTCTGGCACACAAAGAACATCTGGGCACACCGGCACAAGAGAAACCTCTGGGCATGTCAAGGAACTGTGAGCCTCAGGGTCAGCCAAGACAGGACCAAAACCAGGACTGGCCAAAAAAAAATCATCATGACTAAACTTCGCAACTACTGGACTTTTACACGAGAATGCTGGATCAGACTTAGATGTCGCTGATTCCAGCAAAGTCAGTAACAAATCAGATTCAGGGGCACTAACAAGACAGGACAAATCTTCTGATGTATGCACTGAACCAGATAGGGACTCCACAACTACCTCTGGACTGGACAGAGACTCATTTAATATACTGGATTGGAGCTCATGAGGCGCTGCAGAACAAGTCAGTATTGCAGCAGCCCCCACTGGACTAGGCAAAACTGAGGAATTCCCTGGACAGGAAGGGGACTCTGGAACCTCTGCCACAGCGGCCAGAGAACCAGAATCTTTCAGGATACAAGGCAGGGTTTCAGGAATGCTTACTAAATCAGACTGAAATTACTGAGACTTCTGTTATTTTGACCAGAGAATCAGAATTATCCATGTTACAGGGCAAGACTTCTGAAACATGCAGAGGACAGGGCTGGAGTTCCTCGGCTGTTACAACACTGGAGAGGGACTCAACAACATTGGTTAAATCAGACTGTGTACAGGACAAGGTATCTGACACACTTGCTGACGAGGACAATATTTCAATGGCTTCTGCTTTGCTGGGCAGAAATTCATCAAGTTTTATTAAAGCAGACTGTAATTCCAAAACAGCTGCTAGACAAGTGAATATTACTGCAACACCAACTGAGGTAAGCAGTGCTTCAGCCTCCTCTGCTAGAGGGTTTAAAGTATCCAAAGTACTGGGTGAAGCATAAGACTCTGCGACCACAGCTTCACTGGACAGGATCACTGAACAGTCCATATTGCAGGGCAAAACCATGGAAGCACCTGCTGGACAGCATAATGATTCTGTGACCTGAGTTTCATTGGAGAGATCTACTGCACAATTCATGGTACAGGGCAAATTTATTGGAAAATTTTCTGAACAAGGTAATAATTCTGCGATTTCAGGTTCACATAGCAGATGCTCTGAGCTATTCACGAAACTAGAGCGAGGTGTAGAAACAGGAAGATCAAGACACAATGTTTGCGCATCTGAATCACCATTCATTTGTAAAATTGGAAAATTCAGATGCTGGGGTTCTGAGTTTACTAGACAGGATTGCTGGGACTCGGAAACTGATGTAGTGCATCTATTGGCATCTGCTGGATCAGACAGGAGTTGAACTTTATTAACACAGGTAATTTCTGCTGAAGTGTTTGCAGAGACAGGCAAGATTTTTCTGGTGTCTGTTTCACTAAACAAAGAGTCATGAGTACTGGCTAGGCTGGACTCGGAAGTCAGCAGGACCTCTGGATTCTCTGCTGAGAAATTTGCGCAGGGCAAGGTTAAGAATGTATCAGTGGCTTCTGTTTTACTGGGAAGTAACACTGAGTTATCCATGGTACAGGGTGGAATTGCAGGAACTTCAATTTCACACAAAAAGAGCTCCGAATCACCTGCTGAATCAGCCAAAGGTGCTGAAGCAGGCGGGTCAGAACGCCAAATTTGCGAATTCGGAGTCACATAAAAATCATCCAAAATCAGTTCCCACACATCAATCAAGGGAGCCACACAGTCATACCTACACACACCAGCCTCTATTAGGTTATAGGCTGACTTAATGCATGCGTTCAATACCATTTCACTTTTTGCACTGTAAAATTGACAAAATGAACTTGAATCATTCTTCCATTCACAGACCAGGGCTTCCATCTCTCCCCTCTCGAATGGAGGATCCCATGCATACTTAACAGCGAAACATTTAGGCTGATCACAGTCTGCAGATATGATTGTGGCAGGCGCATGTATAGGGTTAATTAGCAGGTGATTGGCAGATTCCTTATTCTTAAGAATCTCCAATACCTGTAGCAAGTGTTGAACTGTAGTGTATGCAAACTTCCCTTGGTTCACAAATAAGTTGATTTGTTCAATACTCTGTAATATCTCATCATAATCATACTCAGATAATTCTTTTAAACAAAAATCTTTATTTTCCCTAGCCAGGGAGGAAAGTTCATTAGTAGTTTCATAAGTCCATTTAACTCCCCTGAAAGACAATTGCATTTCATTATCTGTTAATGGCAGAATCTCATTATAGGTCTCAGTCGCTAAGGATAATGATTCTGCAGATTGGACACGTTTCTTAGAACGTTTGCGTTTTGCCTTTGACCTTGCGGTTTTTGGTGATTTATTCAAAGCTGCAGGAAAATTATCAGTAACACTTTCTGCTTGCTGAACATTTTTGCAAGCAATTGAAGGAGTAGCTGATTGGCCTGCTGCCAGGAGTTCATTAAGAGGAAAAGGCAATGGATCTATGCGCAACCAGTTATGGATCACAAACGCTAGAAATTCCAGCGGTCTATCTTTCAAATCGGAATGATTGAGAACATCAAATGCCCACTGGAATAATTCCCCTTTAAACAAAATATAACTTAGTTGGAGTGCCCAGGTTGAAACAGGAGTCGCTTGGAGATCAGGATTGGTCAGGAACCTGGCACATTCAGAGAAAAACTCATTTTCTGTTTCAGAGCTAAGTTCTTCAAATTTCTTAAAGGAACAGGAACCATAATTAACAGTGTCATACTTTCTGGGAATCCCCCCCACAATGGGGATTGGTAATGGGGTTTTCATAATGTAAGACTTGGTGGTGTATTCTCCACAGTCAGCATGCAACGCATGAGCTGGCGTGGAGGAGGTACACACACTAGCACCAGGAAACAGGCTATCCCTAGTATAGTGGAGGGGAGGACTGACTCCAATAGGAGATTGTGGCGCACAGAGCCGGTGCAGATCTGACAGCCACAAACAATGCTTTCGTTATAACGTCTCAGCGCAAAGTAGCGCTGAGCGCACAAACCAGAACTGAGGAGATCAGGACAGGTAGACAGAATGAACGCTTGCTAGCTAGCGGCTACTTAGCGACCGCAAGCGTCCAAAACCAGACAGACTGGAATGAGGCAGCCAATGCGATGCGGCGATGGCGTGCCTCACAAAGACAGGACAGGATAGTCAGAAAATAGCAGGATTAAGATAGATGAACGTAACACAGATAAATATACAATAAGTATGTTTTCCTAGCGTATTACAATTACAGCTATCAATGAAACTATTTGTAACGTCTGACTAACATATGTATATATCGGCAATGAACCGATATATGACATAAGCAGGAACGCTGACTAGGACTGGAGTAATACAGGGAACAGGACTCAGAAGGATTCGCTATCTCTTCGCAGAGATGAACGCAATCCACAAACAGTAACAGAACAGGATTCAGAAGGATTCGTTATCTCTTCGCAGAGATGAACGCAATCCACAAACAGTAACAGAACAGGATTCAGAAGGATTCGTTATCTCTTCGCAGAGATGAACGCAATCCACAAACAGAACCAGAAGCAGGGTAACTACCTCAGCACGGGTGGTCACGGTACGCGCAACCTACCAAAACGTGCTGGAAGGCTGACTAACTGCACACAGGATATACAGTGGAGGAAATAATTATTTGACCCCCTCACTGATTTTGTAAGTTTGTCCAATGACAAAGAAATGAAAAATCTCAGAACAGTATCATTTCAATGGTAGGTTTATTTTAACAGTGGCAGATAGCACATCAAAAGGAAAATCGAAAACATAACCTTAAATAAAAGATAGCAACTGATTTGCATTTCATTGAGTGAAATAAGTTTTTGAACCCCTACCAACCATTAAGAGTTCTGGTTCCCACAGAGTGGTTAGACAATTCTACTCAATTAGTCACCCTCATTAAGGACACCTGTCTTAACTAGTCACCTGTATAAAAGACACCTGTCCACAGAATCAATCAATCAATCAATCAAGCAGACTCCAAACTCTCCAAAATGGGAAAGACCAAAGAGCTGTCCAAGGATGTCAGAGACAAAATTGTAGACCTGCACAAGGCTGGACTGGGCTACAAAACCATTAGCAAGAGGCTGGGAGAGAAGGTGACAACTGTTGGTGCGATTGTTCGAAAATGGAAGGAGCACAAAATGACCATCAATCGACCTCGCTCTGGGGCTCCACGCAAGATCTCACCTTGTGGGGTGTCAATGGTTCTGAGAAAGGTGAAAAAGCATCCTAGAACTACACGGGAGGAGTTAGTGAATGACCTCAAATTAGCAGGGACCACAGTCACCAAGAAAACCATTGGAAACACATTACACCGCAATGAATTAAAATCCTGCAGGGCTCGCAAGGTCCCCCTGCTCAAGAAGGCACATGTGCAGGCCCATCTGAAGTTTGCCAATAAACACCTGAATGATTCTGTGAGTGACTGGGAGAAGGTGCTGTGGTCTGAAGAGACCAAAATAGAGCTCTTTGGCATTAACTCAACTCGCTGTGTTTGGAGGAAGAAAAATGCTGCCTATGACCCCCAAAACACCGTCCCCACTGTCAAGCATGGGGGTGGAAACATTTTGCTTTGGGGGTGTTTTTCTGCTAAGGGCACAGGACAACTTAATAGCATTAACGGGAAAATGGACGGAGCCATATATCGTGAAATCCTGAACGACAACCTCCTTCCCTCTGCCAGGAAACTGAAAATGGGTCGTGGATGGGTGTTCCAGCACGACAACGACCCAAAACATACAGCAAAGGCAACAAAGGAGTGGCTCAAGAAGAAGCACATTAAGGTCATGGAGTGGCCTAGTCAGTCTCCGGACCTTAATCCAATAGAAAACCTATGGAGGGAGCTCAAGCTCAGAGTTGCACAGAGACAGCCTCGAAACATTAGGGATTTAGAGATGATCTGCAAAGAGGAGTGGACCAACATTCCTCCTAAAATGTGTGCAAACTTGGTCATCAATTACAAGAAATGTTTGACCTCTGTGCTTGCAAACAAGGGTTTTTCCACTAAGTATTAAGTCTTTTATTGTTAGAGGGTTCAAAAACTTATTTCACTCAATGAAATGCAAATCAGTTGCTATCTTTTATTTAAGGTTATTTTTTCGATTTTCCTTTTGATGTGCTATCTGCCACTGTTAACATAAACCTACTATTGAAATGATACTGTTCTGAGACTTTTCATTTCTGTGTCATTGGACAAACTTACAAAATCAGTGAGGGGTCAAATAATTATTTCCTCCACTGTAAACAGTTCGTGTACGTATACATCAGCGACACTGATGTATTAACGTAACACAAATACAAGGAAAATAATAAACGTGCTGGTATGCATATATATTGGCAATGAACCAATATATGATGCAAAGACCAGCAAAGTATCTTTATAACAAGAAACACGATCGGGGGCTAAAGCGACAGCAAGACAGGCTTAAGCTGAAGCTATGAAAACCCAAGGAAACCCTGCAGGAAGCAGATCTTTATACTGAGGTCATCCAATGGGAGCAGACATGCAGATTCCCACACAGGTGAATGATAATCAGTCACAAGCTGACAGCAGGGAAAGACAGACAAAGCTATGCAGCTTGCATGGAAATAGATCAGAACTGCCTGAGCTGCAGCACTACTACTTCCAGTAATAGCTGCTGCAGCAGCGATCATTACAATGAAGAAGAAGAAGATGATGAAGAAGAAGAAGAAGAAGAAGAAGGAGGAGAAGAAGAAGAAGATGAAGAAGAAGAAAATGAAGAAGAAGATGAAGAAGATGAAGAAGAAGAAAATGAAGAAGAAGATGAAGAAGAAGAAGATGAAGAAGAAGAAGAAGAAGAAGAAGAAGAAGATGAAGAAGAAGAAGAAGAAGAAGAAGAAGAAGAAGAAGAAGAAGAAGAAGAAGAAGAAGAAGAAGAAGAAGAAGAAGAAGAAGAAGAAGAAGAAGAAGAAGATGAAGAAGATGAAGAAGAAGAAGATGAAGAAGATGAAGAAGAAGATGAAGAAGAAGAAGAAGATGAAGAAGATGAAGAAGAAGAAGATGAAGAAGAAGAAGATGATGATGAAGAAGATGATGATGAAGAAGATGAAGAAGAAGAAGATGAAGAAGAAGAAGAAGAAGACAATATAGAAGAAGAAGAAGATATAGAAGAAGATATAGAAGAAGAAGATATAGAAGAAGAAGATATAGAAGAAGAAGAAGATAGAAGATAAAGAAGAAGAAGAAGAAGAAGAAGAAGAAGAAGAAGAAGAAGAAGAAGAAGAAGAAGAAGAAGAAGAAGAAGAAGAAGAAGAAGAAGAAGAAGAAGAAGTATATACAGTACTGAACAAAATTCTGGACACAACTTCTCTTTTCACTTTTTTTTTTTAAAGGAACATCCCCACATAATCACTTGCTGTTGTTACTTGGAAAAAAAAGATGTTTCTTGCATCATTCACCCTCAAAACAAGTGTTGGAAGCTATTTAAGGCCAATTCGAATAGTCAGCTCGAATAATGAGCTCGAATACCGACTCGAATAGTGAGCTCGAAGTCCAAGGTCGAATCGAATAGTAAAAATTATTCGACTTGAATATTCGACTGACCTCGAATAATTTACTATTCGAATTCGACCAAACTCGAATTTTAAAAAGGGGTATTTGAGCACCACTAAGTGCGACACAGATGTAAAGGGCCTGTGCAATAAACAGATCATCCGCAGTGCGAAACGGATGTAAGGGGCATGTGCAATAACAGTCCATCAGCAGCAGTGTGACACAGATGTAAGGGGCATGTGCAATAACAGTCCATCAGCAGTGTGACACAGATGTAAGGGGCATGTGCAATAACAGTCCATCCGCAGTGCGACACAGATGTAAGGGGCATGTGCAATAACAGTCCATCAGCAGTGTGACACAGATGTAAGGGGCGAGTGCAATAAACAGTCTATCCGCAGTGTGACACAGATGTCAGGTGCATGTGCAATAACAGTCCATCCGCAGTGTGACACAGATGTCAGGTGCATGTGCAATAACAGTCCATCAGCAGTGTGACACAGATGTAAGGGTCATGTGCAATTTAGACACAGTTTACTGATGTAAGGGTCATGTGCAATAACAGTCTATCAGCAGTGTGACCCAGATGTAAGAGGCGAGTGCAATAAACAGTCCATCAGCAGTGTGACACAGATGTAAGGGGCATGTGCGGTAACTATCCATCAGCAGTGTGCCACAGATGTAGAGGCGAGTGCAATATAGTCCCCCAAGAGAGCGCCATACAGTCCAGCAAATGAGCAGTGCAGTACGGTCCACCTCGTGAACAGTGCGATACAGTTCCTCCACATGAGCAGTGCAATACCCATGGGCAGTGCAATACAGCCTGCCACGTGAGCAGCGCAAAAACAGTCCATACCAGAGAACATGCAGAGGGCATAGACAACTGCACAGTACAAATGGCCAGAAATAAGTATTCTTACAGTTATGATGCAGGCCGGAGCAGGAAGCAAGGTAGCAGGCAGGCAGATGAGCCACAAGCAGGCAGATGCTCAGGCAAAGAGACAGCGGCTGTATATGATGCAGATGTGTAAGGCAAGGGTGCATAAGTGGCCAGACTTTAGCCTTAAGGGCCCTGCAGTAGTGCTCTCACCTGAGAGTATGGTTAAATGCTGCTCTCTTTACGATTATTTTATGGTGAAATGCTGCTGTAATGATCAGTGACGTATTGGATGATCAGAACGTGCTCAATCAGACAATTAGTCAGTACTTTAATCAGAGTGTGATCACACGTGTATTGGTGCACCGTATTGTCAGGAGTACTCCTTTAGTGATAGCCCTTGGTGGCTGGGGCTATCACTTTAGACAGAGAGTGGTCGTGCAAAATGGGTCGGTAACAGGTCGGTCAGTGGCAGTACAGAATCGTCAGGCAAAATCGTAATCGAGAAACAGGCCGAGGTTGGCAACAGATCAGATGGGCAAAGGTACAGAATCAGAAGGCTTAATCAGAGTCAGAGCTCAGGCCGAGGTCGGCAACAGATCAGATAGGCAGAAGTACAGAATCAGCAAGCAGAGAGTAATCAGAACTTCAGGCAAGAGATCATACACAATATTACAATATATATATATATATATATAATATTACTGATAATAATAATCCTATCTAAGTGTGAATCCCCGGGGTCCTGCCGGATCAAACACACACGGATCTGACTAAGGTCTGAGAGCTTTCACTGCAAAGTTTCAGCAACAACAGACAACGAGCTACTGACAGCTCAGAGCTTAAATACAAGTCAGTATCCAATTTGGTTTGCCCAGAGCAAGGCGACCAATCAACACAGCGGAGGTGGCGGCCATGGTCAGCTGACAAGCATGTCAGCTGACTCGCCTCCACAATGCATAAAGGTCACGCCGCCTATTGCACGCATGTGACAATCTCTGCTGGTGAATGGGAGAGAGGCCCGGCCTGCGGGAGGGAGCCTGCGGAGCTGCGGCTGCCAGCGATGTGATGTCAGACGCGGAAGCGGCGGTCCCGCTTCTCGCAGCAGAGGTAATTGCGACATTACTGACAGCTGCCCACTTTACGATTAATTTCTGGTGAAATGCTGCCCACTTTACGATTATTTTCTTGGGAAATGCTGCCCACTTTACGATTTCTGGTGAAATGCTGCTCTCTTTACGATTATTTTATGGTGAAATGCTGCCCACTTTAGGATTAATTTCTGGTGAAATGCTGCCCACTTTATGATTTCTGGTGAAATGCTGCCCACTTTACTATACAGGGAGCACCTATACCTAGCATTACCCACCGTGGCGCGCTTAGTATGCCACACTCGCTCCTTTTTTTTTTTTAGGGGGGGGGGGTGTCTTATAACCAGCACCGGGTGTCAAATGCCCTAGGTACTCCACTGCCATTGCATATATTTTCACTGCATTTGTCATTTAACTTACTAAAGCATAGCTGTCTTTGTGTGTGACACTGCATATACCTAGAGCCCACAGACAGTTGCCAACCAAGCTAGCTGGGATTTGTAGTCCCACAATGTATTACCATTGTTTATCTTATCACTGCATTTGTAATTTAAGTTAATAAAGCATAGCTGTCTTTGTGGGTAACACTGCATATAGATACAGTCCACAGACAGTTGCCAGGCCCGCTTGGATTTGTAAGTCCCACCACTAGAGATGTCGCGAACCTCCGATTTTCGGTTTGCGAACCCTGTTCGCGAACTTCCGCGAAAGGTTTGGTTCGCGAAAAAGTTTGCGAACCGCAATAGACTTCAATGGGGAGGCGAACTTTAAAAATTTGAAAAAATTTTAACAGCTAGAAAAAATGTTTCAAGAGCTCTAATACCTGGAGGCACACCTGATTGAGTGAAATACACATCACTGCAGGAGGACACACCCACCTCCAAGCTAGGTCCTTTATACCATTTGACTCAGTTGTCTGCCTACACTAATTAGTTATGGGACAGCTGCTACACACTCTGCTATGGAGATTTTAATTGGCCTCCTCCCTTTTACCCTCCCTCCCTGCCTCCTACCAGAGGGAGGAGGGTCTCTTCTGCCAGGGAATTATACTATTTTAAAAACCAGTATACATCATACCATAACTGGGAATCAAACCCAGATCTCACTGTGTGGTGGGCAAGTCACCCTAAGCACTGTACCACTACAGTAGTAAGTGAAGTTGGCCTAAAATTTACCATTTATGCTCAATGCAATAGAACCATTAGGTTGCTTAAAGGAGAACTGTAGTGAGAGGTATATGGAGGCTGCCATATTGATTTCCTTTTAAGCTATACCAGTTGCCTGGCAGCCCTGCTGATCTATTTGGCTGCAGTAGTGTGAATCACACCAGAAACAAGCATGCAGCTAATCTTGTCAGATCTTACAAAAATGTGAAACACCAGATCTGCTGCATGCTTGTTCAGGGTCTAGGGCTAAAATTATTGGAGGCAGAGGATCTGCAGGATAGCCAGGTAACTGGTATTGCTTAAAAGGAAATCAATATGGTAGCCTCCATATACCTTTCACTACAGTTCTCCTTTAAAGGGAACCTTAACTGAGAGTGATATGGATGTTTCCTGTAAACAATATCAGTTGCCTGGCAGTCCAGCTGATCTTTGTGACTGCAATAGTGGCTGAATCACACCCTGAAACAAGCATGCAGCTAATCCAGTTTGACTTCAGTCAGAGCACCTGATCTGCATGCTTGTTCAGGGGCTGTGGCTAAAAGTATTAGAGACACAGGATCAGCAGGCGATTCAGGCAACTGGTATTATTTTAAAAGGAAAAATCCATATCCTTCTCTGTTTAGGTTCCCTTTCAGGATTTGTAGCATAAAAGCCAACTCACATTGGCTGGGATTTGAACCTGGGTCTCACTCTGTGATGGACAAGCACACTAACCACTGTACCAACTGAAGCTGGCCTAAAATTTACCATTTATGCTCAATACAAGAGAAAAAGTAGACAAGACAAATAACATTTATACCACACTTTTCTCCTGGCAGACTCAAAGCACCAGAGCTGCAGCCACTAGGGCATGCTCTATAGGCAGTAGCAGTGTTAGGAAGACTTGCCTAAGGTCTCCTACTGAATAGGTGCTGGCTTATTGAACAGACAGAGCTGAGATTTGAACTCTGCTCTCCTGTGTCAGAGGCAGAGCCCTTGACCATTACACCATGCAGCCACTGCTTACAGATGTATAGCCAGACATGGCCTTGTCTTTTGTGTTTAACAGTTGTCAAGAGAAAAATTAGACAAGATAGCAGCGTTAGGAAGACTTGCCTAAGGTCTCCTACTGAATAGGTGCTGGCTTACTGAACAGACAGAGCTGAGATTTGAACTCTGGTCTCCTTTGTCAGAAGCAGCACCCTTATCCATTACACCATGCAGCCACTGCTTACAGATATTTAGCCAGACATGGCCTTGTCTTTTGTGTTCAACAGTTGTCAAGAGAAAAAGTAGACAAGATAGCAGTGTTAGGAAGACTTGCCTAAGGTCTCCTACTGAATAGGTGCTGGCTTACTGAACAGACAGAGCTGAGATTTGAACTCTGGTCTCCTTTGTCAGCGGCAGCGCCCTTATCCATTACACCATGCAGCCACTGCTTACAGATATTTAGCCAGACATGGCCTTGTCTTTTGTGTTCAACAGTTGTCAAGAGAAAAAGTAGACAAGATAGCAGTGTTAGGAAGACTTGCCTAAGGTCTCCTACTGAATAGGTGCTGGCTTACTGAACAGACAGAGCTGAGATATGAACTCTGGTCTCCTTTGTCAGAGGCAGCGCCCTTATACATTACACCTTGCAGCCACTGCTTACAGATATTTAGCCAGACATGGCCTTCTCTTTTGTGTTCAACAGTTGTCCAAAGAGAACCCCAGATAGCCAGGTAGATTCATATCTCTCTCTCTTCCTAACACTGCTACTGCCTAAAGAGCACAGTGGTGCCCAGCAGAGCTCGAATATTCGAGTAGCTCGAATATTCGAGCTCTTTTTTCAGCTATTTGAGCTCGAATACCGAGCTCGAATAGCTGCAGCTACTCGAATGGGCTATTCGAGTGAACTCGAATAGCCCATTCACTATTCGAGCTATTCGAGCTAACAGCGCTATTCGAGCTCGAATACCGAGCTCGAATAGCGTCATAGCCCAGATTGATGTCCTTAGAGCCAATCAGAGGGCTCCCAGGCCCTCTGACGGCAGCCAATCACAGAGGGGGACCCTGGCCAGCCCCTACCCTATAAATAGCGGCCGCCATGTTCCGTTTTTCCGTCCTTGCCTAACTTTGTACAGAGAGAGATCTGCTCCTTTGTGCTTTGGCTTAGCAAGAGCTTTATTGTGGTCAACTACCTAGCGTTTTTGCTCACATACACCTCCTATACACACCTATATTGTTGTTAGTTAGATAGACATTGTATTTTAGTTAGTAGCTTGTGTGTTACATAGAGACAGACCCAGCTGCTGCAGGCAAGCTTACACTGCTTTAGGCCTCAGGGCCTTGCCTGTGTGGGCAGCTGTCCTCCTGTGACTGTCCTCTGTTAGTTTATTATACCAGTGTTTCTGCTGTCCTACCTTTACTACTGAGTGATTGTATTTTGTAGTAACTGTACTAGGACACTCACTGTTACTGTTTGTTCATAGCTCCTGCGTGTGTGCGTGCACAGTACACACACTCTATTTCCTTCTGATTACTATTGATTATTGTAATTTCTAGTTGTACTTACTAACTACTTACTACTAGGGACACTCAGTCACTGTTCATAGGCTAGCTCCTGCGCTGCGTGTGTGTGTGCGTGCACTGTCAGTACACACACTCTATTTCCTTCTGATTACTAGAGTTGGGCCGAACCTCCGATTTTAGGTTCGCGAACCGGGTTCGCGAACTTCCGCGGAAGGTTCGGTTCGCGTTAAAGTTCGCGAACCGCAATAGACTTCAATGGGGATGCAAACTTTGAACAAAAAAAAAATTATGCTGGCCACAAAAGTGATGGAAAAGATGTTTCAAGGGGTCTAACACCTGGAGGAGGGCATGGCGGAGTGGGATACACGCCAAAAGTCCCCGGAAAAAATCTGGATTTGACGCAAAGCAGCGTTTTAAGGGCAGAAATCACATTGAATGCTAAATGACAGGCCTAAAGTGCTTTAAAACATCTTGCATGTGTATACATCAATCAGGTAGTGTAATTAAGGTACTGCTTCACACTGACACACCAAACTCACCGTGTAACGCACCGCAAACAGCTGTTTGTGTAGTGACGGCCGTGCTGGACTGGTGCGCACCATGGCGAGAGTGCAGGTTTTGGTGGCTTTACAGCCCATATGGTCGCCTGGCTGATGTAGCTGAATGACAGAACAGTGACTGTCCAGCTGATCAAATTTGGTCTGACCACAATGAAGCAACGACCTTATTATCTTTTGTGTGCCCCCCGAGACACTCATCTAGGCGCCGGTCATTGCTTCATTGTGATACGCAAGCCCCTTCACCACGGCAAGGTAATGATCACGAAGGGGAATGGGCGCATGTACATGTCTTTTCTTTTGTTGTTGCAGCTGCCCGCAGTGCAGCCAGAAAAATTAGGCAGTCATGTACACGCACCAGAAAAATTATTACAGCGGCCGCTGCTAGCAACGGCCTAAAAAATTCAGCAATCCGCCTGGAGTCCCGGACCCTGTTGGTGGTGGCGGAGAAGGTAGTCAAGCGGCCTGCAGGCAGACATGCTGTGTGGAGGGACTGGGAGCGACTTAGTCTTCTTGGGGCAGGCCAGGCAGCCAGTCACACGGCGTGCAGGCAGAGATGCTTTGTGTGCGGGGACTGACTTAGTCTTGGGGCGAGCAGCAGCCCTCCGGGATCCATGCCTCATACATTTTGATAAAGGTGAGGTACTTAACACTTTTGTGACTTAGGCGACTTCTCTTCTCAGTGACAATGCCTCCAGCTGCGCTGAAGGTCCTTTCTGACAGGACGCTTGCGGCAGGGCAGGGGAGAAGTTGGATGGCAAATTGGGACAGCTCTGGCCACAGGTCAAGCCTGCGCACCCAGTAGTTCAAGGGTTCCTCATCGCTGTTCACAGCAGTGTCTACATCCACACTTAAGGCCAGGTAGTCGGCTACCTGCCGTTCCAGGCGTTGGTGGAGGGTGGATCCGGAAGGGCTACGGCGAGGCGTTGGACTAAAGAACGTCCGCATGTCCGACATCACCATGAGATCGCTGGAGCGTCCTGTCTTTGACTGCGTGGACATGGGAGGAGGATTAGTGGCAGTGGTACCTTGCTGGCGTTGTGCTGTCACATCACCCTTAAAGGCATTGTAAAGCATAGTTGACAGCTGGTTCTGCATGTGCTGCATCCTTTCCACCTTCAGGTGAGTTGGTAACAGGTCCGCCACTTTGTGCCTGTACCGAGGGTCTAGTAGTGTTGCCACCCAGTACAGCTCATTCCCCTTGAGGTTTTTTATACGGGGGTCCCTCAACAGGCAGGACAGCATAAAAGACGACATCTGCACAAAGTCGGATCCAGTACCCTCCATCTCCTCTTGCTCTTCCTCAGTGACGTCACGTAAGTCAACCTCCTCCCCCCAGCCGCGAACAATACCACGGGAGGGTTGAGCAGCACAAGCCCCCCGCGACGCCTGCTGCGGGTGTTCTCCTGCCGCCGTCCCCTCCTCCTCCTCCTCCCCCAAAGAAACACCTTGCTCATCATCCTCTGAGTCTGACTCATCTTCTGCACACGACTTCTCTTCTTCCTCCTCCTCCCTCCTCTGTGCTGCCGCAGGTGTTGAGGAAACAGCTGGGTCTGATGAAAATTGGTCCCATGCCTGTTCCTGCCGTAACGGTTCCTGGTCAAGCTCATTCGCAGCTTCATCCGCCACTCTACGCACAGCACGCTCCAAGAAGTAAGCGTAGGGAATTAAGTCGCTGATGGTGCCCTCACTGCGGCTCACCAGGTTGGTCACCTCCTCAAACGGCCGCATGAGCCTGCATGCATTTTTCATCAGTGTCCAGTTGTCGGGCCAGAACATCCCCATCTTCCCAGACTGTTTCATTCTACTGTAGTTGTAGAGGTAGTGGGTGACGGCTTTCTTCTGTTCTAGCAGGCGGGAGAACATGAGCAGGGTCGAATTCCAGCGAGTCGGGCTATCGCAAATGAGGCGTCTCACCGGCATGTTGTTTTTCCGCTGAATTTCCGCAAAGCGTGCCATGGCTGTGTAAGACCGCCTCAAATGCCCACAGACCTTCCTGGCCTGCTTCAGGACATCCGCTAAGCCAGGGTACTTTGCCACAAATCTTTGAACAACTAGATTCATGACATGTGCCATGCAGGGTATGTGTGTCTGCTTCCCCATATGCAAAGCGGCAAGCAGATTGCTGCCGTTGTCGCACACCACGTTGCCTATCTCCAGGTGGTGCGGGGTCAGCCACTCATCCACCTGTTTCTTAAGAGCAGCCAGGAGAGCTGCTCCAGTTTGACTCTCCGCTTTGAGACAAGACATGTCTAAGATGGCGTGACACCGTCGTACCTGGCATGCAGCATAGGCCCTGCGAAGCTGGGGTGGCTGTGTAGCTGGAGAGGAGAACTGCCACTCAGCCAAGGAGGAGGAGGACAGCAAAGAGCATGTAGCAGGAGAAGAGGAGGTGGCAGGAGGCCTGCCTGCAAGCCGTGGAGGTGTCACAATTTGGTCCGCTGCGCCCTGCTTGCCATCGTTCACCACCAGGTTGACCCAATGGGCTGTGTACGTAATGTAGCGGCCCTGCCCGTGCTTGGCAGACCAGGCATCCGTGGTCAGGTGTACCCTTGACCCAACGCTCTTCGCAAGAGATGACACCACTTGCCTCTCAACTTCACGGTGCAGTTGGGGTATGGCCTTTCTCGAAAAATAAGTGCGGCCTGGCATCTTCCACTGCGGTGTTCCGATGGCCACAAATTTACGGAAGGCCTCAGAGTCCACCAGCCGGTATGGTAACAGCTGGCGAGCTAACAGTTCCGCCACGCCAGCTGTCAGACGCCGGGCAAGGGGGTGACTGGCCGAAATTGGCTTCTTCCGCTAAAACATTTCCTTCACGGACACCTGACTGCTGCTGTGGGCAGAGGAGCAGGAACCGCTCAAGGGCAGAGGCGGAGTGGAGGAGGGTGCCTGTGAAGGTGGAAGGGAGAAAGCGGCAGAAGCAGATGATGCACCTGAAGGAGGAAGAGGAGAAGGAGGGTGACTTTTCTTTTGTGTGCTGCTGCTGCTTTTGCTCAGGTGGCCATCCCATTGCTGTTTGTGCCTTTTCTCCAGGTGCCTTCGTAAGGCACTTGTCCCTACGTGAGTGTTGGCCTTTCCACGGCTCAATTTTTGTTGGCAGAGCGAACAGATGGCTTTGCTCCGATCTGAGGCACACACATTAAAAAATTTCCACACCGCTGATCCACCCTGGGATGTGGGCACTATGGGGACCTCAGCAGCTGATGCTGAAGGGCAAGTTGGCTGGCTGTACATAGGTGGCGATACATGGTGCCGGACACTGCCACCAGCTGTTTCTGACGAAGAGCTGCCCCAGCTTCTTTCAGCAACTTCTCTCCTCCTCCTACTCTCTGACTCCCCCTCTGAACTGTCCCCCTCTTCATCTCCTCTATTGGGAACATACAGAGGATCCCTATCATTGTAATCATCCTGCCCAGCTTCGCTTGCCTCAGACAAATCCAAACATGCACCATCAGTAGGTCCTTCATCCTCCTTACACGTTACATCCATAGTGTTGCCGCGTAACTCAGACATATGAGCTGGTGAAAATTCATCTGGCTGTAACAACAATGGCTGTGCATCAGTGATTTCACCACTAAATAATTCTTGCGAAGTGTCAAATGCAGCGGAAGTGGTGCTAGTAGTAGCGCTGGTGGCTGAGCAAGATGAGGTGTTCTGTGTCGCTAAATACTCAACCACGTCCTGACAATCTTGGGAGGTGATGGGACGTGCCTTCTTCCGAGCACTGTACTGTGGGCCAGGTCCACACGAAATTACATTTACACGACCTCGCGCAGACCTGCCGGATGGCCTTCCTCTGGCTCTGGCACTACCTCTTCCTCTACCTGTTTTGTCCATATCGGGTATGCACGGAGTGGTATATCACACTGCGTGCACTCACGTAGGTAGGTGGGTTCACTTAACTGCACAGGTATGCGCACTGATGCGGTGGGTCCACTTAACAGAACAGGTATACAGTGGCGGGTTCACAGAACAGGTATGCAGTGGCAGGTTCACTGAACAGAACAGGTATGCAGTGGCGGGTTCACTGAACAGTACAGGTATACAGTGGCGGGTTCACAGAACAGGTATGCAGTGGCAGGTTCACTGAACAGAACAGGTATGCAGTGGCGGGTTCACTGAACACAACAGGTATGCAGTGGCGGGTTCACTGAACAGAACCGGTATACAGTAGTGGCTCCACTGAACAGAACAGGTATGCAGTGGTGGGTTCACTGAACAGTACAGGTATACAGTGGCGGGTTCACTGAACAGAACAGGTATGCAGTGGCGGGTTCACTGAACAGTACAGGTATGCAGTGGCGGGTTCACTGAACAGAACAGGTATGCAGTGGCGGGTTCACTGAACAGAACAGGTATGCAGTGGCGGGTTCACTAAACAGAACAGGTATGCAGTGGCGGGTTCACAGAACAGGTATGCAGTGGCAGGTTCACTGAACACAACAGGTATGCAGTGGCGGGTTCACTGAACAGGTATACAGTGGCGGGTCCACTGAACAGAACAGGTATACAGTGGCAGGTTCACTGAACACAACAGGTATGCAGTGGCGGGTTCACTGAATACAACAGGTATGCAGTGGCGGGTTCACTGAACAGTACAGGTATGCAGTGGCGGGTTCACTGAACAGTACAGGTATACAGTGGCGGGTTCACTGAACACAACAGGTATGCAGTGGCGGCTTCACTGAACAGAACAGGTATGCAGTGGCGGGTTCACTGAACAGTACAGGTATGCAGTGGCGGGTTCACTGAACAGTACAGGTATACAGTGGCGGGTTCACTGAACACAACAGGTATGCAGTGGCGGGTTCACTGAACACAACAGCTATGCAGTGGCGGGTTCACAGAACAGGTATGCAGTGGCAGGTTCACTGAACAGAACAGGTATGCAGTGGCGGGTTCACAGAACAGGTATGCAGTGGCAGGTTCACTGAACACAACAGGTATGCAGTGGTGGGTTCACTGAACAGGTATACAGTGGCGGGTCCACTGAACAGAACAGGTATGCAGTGGCAGGTTCACTGAACACAACAGGTATGCAGTGGTGGGTTCACAGAACAGGTATGCAGTGGTGGGTTCACTGAACAGGTATGCAGTGGTGGGTTCACAGAACAGGTATGCAGTGGGAGGTTCACTGAACAGGTATGCAGTGGTGGGTTCACTGAACAGGTATGCAGTGGTGGGTTCACTGAACAGGTATGCAGTGGTGGGTTCACAGTACAGGTATGCAGTAGTGGGTTCACAGAACAGGTATGCAGTGGTGGGTTCACAGTACAGGTATGCAGTAGTGGGTTCACTGAACAGGTATGCAGTGGTGGGTTCACAGTACAGGTATGCAGTGGTTGGTTCACAGAACAGGTATGCAGTGTTGGGTGCACTGAACAGGTATGCAGTGGTGGGTTCACAGTACAGGTATGCAGTGGTGGGTTCACAGAACAGGTATGCAGCCAGGAACAAGCTAAGCCTAACTAATCTTTCCCTATGAGAGACAGTCTGCAGCAGCTCGCCCTACTCTCACTAATGCAGGCACACGAGTGACCATAATGGCCGCCGCTGCCTGCCTTATATAAGGGGGGTGGGGCTCCAGGGGCTAGTGTAGCCTAATTGGCTACACTGGGCCTGCTGACTGTGATGTAGAGGGTCAAAGTTGACCCTCCATGTGCATTATGGGGCGAACCGAACTTCCGCAAAGGTTCGCCTGTGGGACGCGAACACGAACCACGGAAGTTCGCATGGAACCGTTCGCAGGCGAACCGTTCGGCCCAACTCTACTGATTACTACTGATTATTGTAATTTCTAGTTGTACACTTACTTACTACTTACTACTAGGGACACTCAGTCACTGTTCATAGGCTAGCTCCTGCGTGTGTGTGTGCGTGCACTCAGTACACACACTCTATTTCCTTCTGATTACTACTGATTATTGTAATTTCTAGTTGTACACTTACTTACTACTTACTACTAGGGACACTCAGTCACTGTTCATAGGCTAGCTCCTGCCTGTGTGTGTGCGTGCACTCAGTACACACACACACTCTATTTCCTTCTACTTAATCTGATTACTACTGATTATTGTATTATCTAGTTAGTGTACTAGGGGACACACTCACTGTTCACTGTTCACACTTATACTGATTACTGAATTATTGTATTTTGTATTAGTACTGTACTAGTAATCACTTAGCGATCTAATCACTTAGTGATTAGTGTCACGGTCACCTCACCCACCAACCCACTCCATTAATGTACCCCACTTTTTCACCCGCCCTTTTAAAAAACTTTTTTGTTTACGCCCAAAACATCAAAGATGTCTGGAAGTGGCAGCCTGCGCGGTTTGGGCAAGGGGAAGGGCAGCAAGGGAATCAAGAGGAGAGGGAGCAGCATTGTGGCAAGCCGCGGCCGCGCCACCATGCACAGTTCCGAAGCAGCAGCAGCTGCGTCAGTGGCTAACATTCCTCCCATAGCCACTGGCCGTGGACGCCTTGGGCGCCGCCCAGCAGGAGCAACTCACGCTGCAAAGACACAGCAGCAGCAGCAGCAGCGTGTAGTACCTGCTCCTATTTTCCTCCAGCCGGGTCGGAAACGTCCCATTGAGGAAAAGGATGCAGACACTGTGGTGCAACTGATGACGGAGGATGAGCAGCCCGCCATCAGCTCTGCATCCGAGGCCTCCACCCTCACCACCACCACCACCACCCCTGTTCGCAGCAGCCGCCCAGCAGGGCCTGGGGAGGAGGCCAGTTCACCGTCAGTCGCCGACCTGTCATTCAGCAGTCTTTTGACCCCAGGCATCATGAGTAAATTGTCTGCTGTTGTTGGCGATCTTGAGGAGGAGATGCTGATGGGCACTTTGTGGGAGGAGGGATTGGACAGCAAGACTGTGGCGACAGTCAAGCAGCCCATCCATGCATCAGGAGAGGAGTTTGGGGGGTCATCATCCCAGCAGGACATGTTTCAGGAGGGGGAGGATGATGATGATGACGTGGTGACAGACAAAGACTGGGTGCCGCCACCACCAGCACCTGGGGATGTCGTCATCAGCAGCTCTGAGGAGGAGGAGGATGCGCTTGTGGGCCTTGCAAGGAGGCGCATCATTGCAAGCATTGGCAGCAGTAGGCAGGTCCCACAGCCTGCTGGTGTCTCAGGCTCAGCAGCAGCAGCAGCAGCATCTGCCAGTACCACCACCAGCCGCACCCAAGCCCCCGCCCCAACCACCACAGGGAGACAGGCAGCAGTGGCTCCAGGCCGTAGGGGGTTGTTTTTGTCACCAATCTGGCGATTTTTCACCATGCCCACAGTGTACAGCAAGTACACCACTTGCAACCTCTGTCAGCGGAAGTTGAGCAGAGGTGCAGACCCCTTAAAGTTCAGCACCAGCTCGCTCATCAACCACCTTGCTGCGAAACATTTCCACCAGCATGAGGAGTTCCAGAGGCTGAAGGCATCTGGTGCTGGCAGTGGCACCACACCCATCACTGCACAGCCTTCAGCAGCAGCAGCAGCAGCAACAGCAGCCACCCGCCCTCCTGCTCCTCCAGCAGCACCAGCAGGAGTGCGGAAACGCACTGCTCCTCCCCCCTCTGCAACTCCTGCCGCCGACACTGAGGCCTGTTCTGGCAGCCAGTCCTCAGTGGCCTCCTCTGCTGTGTCCGCTGATTCCCGTGCCAGCAAAAGGCCACGCCAGAGCCTTTTGAGCGAGTCCTTCCAGGGGGTGGTTAGGGCTCTGCCTCCCAGCAGCCGTCGCGTGCGGCAGCTGAACGGCTTGCTGGCACGGGCCATGTGCTCCCAACTCCTGCCGTACGCGCTTGTGCAGGAGGGGAGCGACATTCGTGCGCTGCTTGCTTGTGCAGCCCCAGACTGGCAGCTCCCCAGCAGACACTTTTTCGCCCGCAAGGCCATTCCTGCACTGCACCGCTTTGTGATGGCCAATGTGGAGCGAGGGCTGGAGCACGCGGTTGGTGAAAGGGTCCACGTCACCATGGACTCCTGGAGCAGCCGCTTCGGGACAGGCCGCTACCTGTCCTTCACTGTCCACTGGGTCAGCTTGGTGGAAGGGGGTGAGGATGGGAGAGCAGCAGCGGGCACAGCAGCAGCAGCAACACAGTGGGTGGTGCCACCCCGCAGGGTCAGGGGAACTGCAGCAGGTTCCTCCGATCCTCTGCCATCCTCCGGCACACCTGGCCAAACCCCCCGCCTCAGCAGCAGCGTGAAGGCCCGCCACTGCCAAGCGCTGCTGCAGTTGGTCAGCCTTGGGAAGACCAAACTGACGGCAACCCATGTGTTGGCCAAACTCCAGGAGCAGGAGAGGATTTGTCTGACCCCCAGAGGCCTCAGAGTCGGAGAGGTGGTGGCCGACAATGGGGCCAATCTGGTTGCCGCAATTGACAGGGGAAACCTGACCCACATCCCCTGTCTTGCCCACGTGCTGAACCTGGTGGTGCAGAAGTTCTTGCGCACCTACCAGGGGATGGGCGAACTGCTGGAAACGGCAAGGAACGTTGTGCGTCACTTCCGGCGCTCGGCTGCAGCCTGTGCAAGCCTGGAAGACGTGCAAAAGGAGCTGGAGCTGCCACGCCATCGGCTGATCCTTGACGTTCCAACTCGCTGGAACTCCACCCTGGCGATGTTGGAGCGTCTGGTTGAACAGAAGCACGCTGTCAACCAGTACCTTGCCCAGGCCACTGTTTCCGCCGCTCAGAGAAGGGACAAGTCCAGCAACATCCCATCCATCGTCCCCGATGATGACTGGAAGCACATGAAGCAGGTGTGCTTAGTGCTGGCTCCCTTTCTGCAGGCCACTAACATGGTGAGCAGGGACCATGCTATGGTCTGCGAGTGGGTGCCCCTGGTTTGTCTGCTGAACAGGGCCCTCGATGCTTTGCTGGAACAGGGAGCGGCAGCCTTGGACCAGCAGGAGCGGCAAGCAGCTGCACAGTCCACCTCTGAGGGGGACTTGGTGGAGGTCCCTGACCTTGCTGCTGATGAGGGGGATCAGCACAGCACAGCTGAGTTGGTGCGGGGGTGGAGAGAGGATGAGGCGGCAGAGGAGGAGGATGAGGACAGCACTGCCGTCGATGTGCCAGCACACGTGGCCCGCCTCTTCCCAATGGCAGCGCACATGCTGACGTGCCTGCGCAAGGACCCCAGGGTGATCCAGATGAAGCAGAGGGAGGACATCTGGATCAGCATGATGTTGGACCCACGCCTCAAGGGGAAGTTGAGCCAGTTCCTGCCGCCTGCAGGAGGAGACCCAGCGCAACAAATAAGGAGCTTGCAGCAGGCCCTTGTTGAGCGCTTGGAGGAAGCCTTCCCCCAGCCTTCCACCCCCACTGTCCAGCCAGCACAGAGGCAGCAGCAGGTGCCTGCATCCAGCAGCAAGCGCCCCACAGACCTGCTGTCTCTCAGCAACGAGCTCTACAGGACTGTAGAGGCTCCGGCAGCAGTGACTAGAGAGGAGGTGCATGCGGCAGCATCCTCCTCCGGTCACAGCCAGCGCCTGACCCGAATGGTGGCTGACTACATGGGGTCCTACAGCGGGCTTGACAGCGATTCCCCTGTTGATCCCATGGAGTATTGGGTCAAGCGCCTGGAGATCTGGAGCGAGCTGGCGCAGTACACCCTGGAAGTGCTGTCCTGCCCCCCTTCCAGCGTGCTGTCTGAGCGCTGCTTCAGTGCAGCTGGTGGCGTGGTCACCGAGAAACGCTCACGTCTGTCTCACAAGTCTGTGGACAGACTGACGTTTCTCAAGATGAACCAGGCGTGGGTGGAAGGCGAGTTCCTGGCCCCTGTTGTCGGCGAGAGGGGGACATGAACTGGCTGCCGGAAGAAGCATCGTTAATGTGCCTTACCACCCTTTACCACCTCCTGGCTCCTGTTCACTAAGCCAGCCTGGTTCACTTTGACTATTACGTCGCCTGCAGCCACACATTTTACATCTACAGTGGGCTGCTGTGTACTGCCCTTCTGCTATCTGTCTGTCTGTGTTTCCCACTGCCAGGGTACACAGATTTACCTTCTGCTGCCACTCTGCCACCAGCTATTACGTCAAACAATAGCTATATCTGTGTAATTTGCTGTAAAAAAAAAAAAAAAGTAAACCATTAAAAAAAAAAAAAAAGGTTTAATTTTTCTGAGGTGCCCGGGTTGAAAACTGTGTTGTCCCAGTTGTGTATTGGATACGATGTGGGCTGCACGACCGCTGTCTGGGACCTCCTGTTGTGTTTATTTACAGCCCTGGTATCACAGCTAGGTACCAGGGCTATTATGTCACGCTGCCTGCCTACCTGCTGCCACACTCACACTACTCTCCTCCATTCCTCCTGCTGCTGCTGCTGCCTGTCTGTGTTTCCCACTGCCAAGGGTACACAGATTTTTCCTTCTGCTGCTGCCACTCTGCCACCAGCTATTACGTCCAACAATAGCTACTCTCATTACTCCTCCATTCCTCCTGCTGCTGCTGCTGTCTGTCTGTGTTTCCCACTGCCAGGGTACACAGAATTACCTTCTGCTGCCACTCTGCCACCAGCTATTACGTCCAACAATAGCTATATCTGTGTAATTTGCTGTAAAAAAAAAAAAAAAAAAAAAAGTAAACCATTAAAAAAAAAAAAAAAAAGGTTTAATTTTTCTGAGGTGCCCGGGTTGAAAACTGTGTTGTCCCAGTTGTGTATTGGACACGATGTGGGCTGCACGACCGCTGTCTGGGACCTTCTGTTGTGTTTATTTACAGCCCTGGTATCAACGCTATGTACCAGGGCTATTATGTCACGCTGCCTACCTACCTGCTGCCACACTCACACTACTCTCCTCCATTCCTCCTGCTGCTGCTGCTGCTGCCTGTCTGTGTTTCCCACTGCCAAGGGTACACAGATTTTACCTTCTGCTGCTGCCACTCTGCCACCAGCTATTATGTCCAACAATAGCTATATCTGTGTAATTTGCTGTAAAAAAAAAAAAAAAAAGTAAACCATTTAAAAAAAAAAAAAAAAAAAGGTTTAATTTTTCTGAGGTGCCCGGGTTGAAAACTGTGTTGTCCCAGTTGTGTATTGGACACGATGTGGGCTGCACTACCGCTGTCTGGGACCTCCTGTTGTGTTTATTTACAGCCCTGGTATCAACGCTAGGTACCAGGGCTATTATGTCACGCTGCCTACCTACCTGACTGCCTGCTGCCACACACTCATCCTCCTCCTGCTGCTGAATTTACCTCCTGCTGTCTGTGTGTTTCCACTGCCAGGAAGCACATACAATGGCGCTTCCAACATGCGTGCGCCACCAGCTATTTATTACGCTCAAAAATAGCTGCATTTCTTTAAAAAAACAAAAAAATATATATATTCTTTTTATTAATACTTTGTGATATTATTTTTAGAGGTGCCCGGGTTGAAAACTGTGTTGTCCCAGTTGTGTATTGGACATGATACCGCTGTCTGGAACCTCATGCTGTGTATTTACGGCCTGGTACCACCGCTAGGTACCACACAGCCTATTATGTCTCGCTGCCTGCCTCATTGACTGCCTGCTGCCACACAATCATCCTCCTCCTCCTGCTGCTGCTGCTGAATTTACCTCATGCTGTCTGTGTGTTTCCACTGCCAGGGAGCACATACAATGGCGCTTCCAACATGCGTGCGCCACCAGCTATTTATTACGCTCAAAAATAGCTGCATTTCTTTAAAAAAAAATATATAAAAGAGAAATAAGTGAAGAAGAAGAAGACGATATAGAAGAAGAAGAAGATATAGAAAAAGAAGAAGACGAAATAGAAAAATAATAAGAAGAAGAGGATATAGAAAAAGAAGATATAGAAAAAGAAGATGAAGAAGAAGAAGAAGAAGAAGATGAAGAAGATGAAGAAGATGAAGAAGATGAAGAAGAAGATGAAGATGAAGAAGATGAAGAAGATGAAGATGAAGATGAAGAAGATGAAGAAGAAGATGAAGAAGATGAAGATGAAGAAGAAGAAGAAGACGATGAAGAAGAAGAAGAAGAAGAAGACGATGAAGAAGAAGATGAAGAAGAAGATGAAGAAGAAGAAGAAGATATAGAAGAAGAAGATATAGAAGAAGAAGAAGAAGAAAATGAAGAAGAAGAAGAAGATATAGAAGAAGAAGAAGAAAATGAAGAAGAAGAAGAAGAAGAAGAAGATATAGAAGAAGAAGAAGAAGAAGATATAGAAGAAGAAGATATAGAAGATAAAGAAGAAGAAGAAGAAGAAGTATATACACTACTGAACAGAATTTTGGACACAACTTCTCTTCTCTTTCCACCTTTTTTTTTTAAAGGAACATCCCCACATAATCACTTGCTGTTGTTACTTGGGAAAAAAGATGTTTCTTGCATCATTCACCCTCAAAACAAGTGTTGGAAGCTATTTAAGGCCAATTCGAATAGTCAGCTCGAATAATGAGCTCGAATACCGACTCGAATAGTGAGCTCGAAGTCCGAGGTCGAATTGAATAGCTAAAAATATTCGACTCGAATATTCGACCGAATTCAAATAATTTACTATTCGGATTCGACCAAACTCGAATAATAAAAAGGGGTATCCGAGCATCACTGATAGAGCATGCCCTAGTGGCTGCGGCTCTGGTGCTTTGAGTCCGCCAGGAGAAAAGTGTGATATAAATGTTATTTGTCTTGTCTACTATTTCTCTTGTATTGAGCATAAATGGTAAATTTTAGGCCAGCTTCAGTTGATACAGTGGTTAGTGTGCTTGCCCATCACACAGTGAGACCCAGGTTCAAATCCCAGCCAATGTGAGTTGGCTTTTATGCTACAAATCCTTAAAGGGAACCTAAACGGAGAAGGATATGGCTTTTTCCATTTAAAATAAAACCAGTTGCCTGAATCGCCTGCTGATCCTGTGTCTCTAATACTTTTAGCCACAGCCCCTGAACAAGCATGCAGATCAGGTGCTCTGACTGAAGTCAGATTGGATTAGCTGCATGCTTGTTTCAGGGTGTGATTCAGCCACTATTGCAGTCACAAAGATCAGCTGGACTGCCAGGCAACTGGTATTGTTTACAGGAAACATCCATATCACTCTCAGTTAAGGTTCCCTTTAAAGGAGAACTGTAGTGAAAGGTATATGGAGGCTACCATATTGATTTCCTTTTAAGCAATACCAGTTACCTGGCTATCCTGCAGATCCTCTGCCTCCAATAATTTTAGCCCTAGACCCTGAACAAGCATGCAGCAGATCTGGTGTTTGACATTTTTGTAAGATCTGACAAGATTAGCTGCATGCTTGTTTCTGGTGTGATTCACACTACTGCAGCCAAATAGATCAGCAGGGCTGCCAGGCAACTGGTATAGCTTAAAAGGAAATCAATATGGCAGCCTCCATATACCTCTCACTACAGTTCTCCTTTAAGCAACCTAATGGTTCTATTGCATTGAGCATAAATGGTAAATTTTAGGCCAGCTTCACTTACTACTGTAGTGGTACAGTGCTTAGGGTGACATGCCCACCACACAGTGAGATCTGGGTTTGATTCCCAGCTATGGTATGATGTATACTGGTTTTTAAAATAGTATAATTCCCTGGCAGAAGAGACCCTCCTCCCTCTGGTAGGAGGCAGGGAGGGAGGGTAAAAGGGAGGAGGCCAATTAAAATCTCCATAGCAGAGTGTGTACCAGCTGTCCCATAATTAATTAGTGTAGGCAGACAACTGAGTCAAATGGTATAAAGGACCTAGCTGGGAGGGTCCTCCAGCACTGAGAGCAGTGTGTTTGGCAATTACATGTCTGCTGACAGTGATATGGAAGGTCAAAATTTTGTTCAATAGAGCATTATGGGGCGAATCGAACTTCCGCAAAAGTTCGCCTGATGCAGGCAAACGCGAACCCCCAAAGTTCGCCTGGAACCGTTCGCGACATCTCTACCCACCACTAACATAACAATTATTTTCTGGTGAATGCTGCGGACATAGCGATTATTTTGTGGTGAATGCTGCGGACATAGCGATTATTTTCTGGTGAATGCTGCGCACATAGCGATTATTTTCTGGTGAATGCTGCACACATAGCGATCATTTTTTGGTGAATGCTGTGCACATAGGGATTATTTTCTGGTGAATGCTGCGCACATAATGATTATTTTCTGGTGATTGCTGCGCAACATAGCGATTATTTTCTGGTGAATGCTGCGCACATAATGATTATTTTCTGGTGAATGCTGCGCACATAGCAATTATTTTCTGGTGAATGCTGCGCACATAGCGATTATTTTCTGGTGAATGCTGCTGCGCACATAACGATTATTTTCTGGTGAATGCTGCGCACATAGCAATTATTTTCTGGTGAATGCTGCGCACATAGCAATTATTTTCTGGTGAATGCTGCTGCGCACATAACGATTATTTTCTGGTGAATGCTGCCCACATTACGATTTCTGGTGAAATGCTGCTCTCTTTATGATTATTTTATGTTTAAATGCTGCTTTCTTTACGATTATTGTATGGTGAAATGCTGACCACTTTACGATTAATTTCTGGTGAAATGCTGACCACTTTATGATTTCTGGTGAAATGCTGCTCTCTTTACGATTATTTTCTGGTGAAATGCTGCCCACTTTACGATTTCTGGTGAAATGCTGCTCTCTTTACGATTATTTTATGGTGAAATGCTGCCCACTTTACTATACAGGGAGCACCTATACCTGGCATTACCCACTGTGGCGCGCTTAGTATGCCACACTCGCTCCTTTTTTTTAGGGGGGGGGGTGTCTTATAATAACCACCAGCACTGGGTGTCAAATGCCCTAGGTACGCCACTGCCATTGCATATCTTTTCACTGCATTTGTCATTTAACTTACTAAAGCATAGCTGTCTTTGTGTGTGACACTGCATATACCTAGAGCCCACAGACGATTGCCAACCAGGCTAGCTGGGATTTGTAGTCCCACACTGTATTACCATTGTTTATCTTTTCACTGCATTTGTAATTTAACTTAATAAAGCATAGCTGTCTTTGTGGGTGACACTGCATATAGATACAGTCCACAGACAGTTGCCAGGCCTGCTTGGATTTGTAGTCCCACCACTGGCAGCTCACTCAATTATACCAGTGCATACCTTGCCATTGTACCTGTGTTAAAGCACACTCTATTATACTGCTGCATTCCTTTCCTCTGTACCTGTGTGACAGAACACTCTATTATACCAGTGCATACCTTTCCTCTGTGTCTGTGATTGAATGTACTATACCATAGCTCCTTTTGTGGGTGACACTGCATACAGCCCACAGAGAGACAGGGACAGTTAGCTAGGCTGTTCTTTATTGCTGTAACCACCCCAAAACAAAAACCCTTTTGAGGGTTCATATTCTATTCTCTGTGTGTGTGTGTGTGTGCGTGTGTGTGTGTGTGTGTGTGTGTGTGTGTGTGTGTGTGTGTGTGTGTGTGTGTGTATGTGTGTGTGTATATAATAGCCCGCAAAGCTACATTGTGCACAGGACCCCACACAGTGCGCGCATTGCGGCAGCCTATGTTTAATGCGCGATGCGACGATAACGTCGCACCCGCTGCCCTTTAACCGGCGCACCTAGTGCGACGAAAACGGCTTTGGTGCCACCCGATGCGCCGTTTTCGTCGCGCTGGTTAAAGGACAGCGGGTACGACGTTATCGTCGCATCGCGCAAAAAACCATGTGGGGAGTGGGTAATTTGCGGGCCTGCTGCCTTCCTTGGATGTGGTGGTAGCTGTTTCTCAGGCTCCCTCTCTGGAAACAAACTCTGATTCCCTGTGGCTGTTACCCATGGTCACCATGGTAGTGAAAGTACCATCGAAAGTTGATAAGGCAACCATCCAAATGCGTCGTCGCCGTCATGGGGACATGCGATCAGCCCAAGGTTATCTAGAGGCACCGTACAGGTCAGCTCTCGTCGGCAGGTATTAGCTGAGCTCTGGAATTACCACAGTTATCAAAGTAACATATCAGGGGAAAAAAAATAGTGTCGAATTCAATAAATAACTCTTCAATTTTCAAACATTCAAAAAAAAAAACAAACTCACGTATTTTTTAATTTTCATCTTCATGGCCTGCACTCTCGCCAAGGTGCGCACGAGCACGCCCATCACTACACAAACATTGCCGCACAGAGGACTGACATTTTAAGTCCTGGGAATGTCAATTAATGACAATCCTTTTCGGCTGTTTGCGGCAGTGCGTTAAACCGTGAGTTTGGTCTGTCATTGTGAAGCAGTACACTACTTACACTACCTGCTGATCCATGTCTACACACACAAACAATGGTTCGCACGACAGCCAGGGGCCCCAGTTTCTCTCACTGGCTGGGGCCCCCAAACCACCATGCAATACCCAGAGGGAAGTGCGGGCGGGCCCTGGACCTCTCACTCCCAGGGAAATCACCCCCACTGCCTAGGTAGCATTCAGGTGGGAGGCTTCGGTTGGACGCAATCGTGGATTACATCTGTTACAGGGACGCCCCGTGTAGGCACATCTCCCACATGGTCCCCTCCCTAACCACTCACCTGAGAGACTGGGCCCCCCGACTGTCGTTCGAACTATTGTTTATGATTTAACATTTTTTTTCCAGCTTCCAGGATGTGTTTGACAGGTGAGTGGTTAGGGAGGGGACTGTGTGGGAGATGTGCCGACACCTGTAACAGATGTAATACACAATTGCATCCAACCAAAGCCTCCCACCTGAATGCTACCTAATTTATGCAATTCCTGCTAGATTTGGTATGCAGAGCCGGGACAAGGTCCTTCAGCACCCAAGGCTGAGACAGCAAAGTGCGCCCCTCCATCCCTCCCACCCCAGCCGTCACTCTGATTGCTATTAGAGTAAGAGGCACCCCAGGGCCCCCAACCTCCCCAACACCTTAATCTCTAGTTATCTGGCTTGCAGCCACTGTCATGTATCCCCTTTTCTTATTTCTTTCTGCTTCAAACACAATAGGAAATTATAGCTGAGTGAGTTGTGCGCCCCCTCCTATACTGCGCCCTGAGGCTGGAGCCTCTCCAGCCTCTGCCTCGGCCCGGCCCTGTTGGTATGGCAGGCAAAGGTTATATGACAGTACACCTGATTGGCTGACTGGCACCTGCTGACCAAATAAAGGTAGGAAATTGCTTTAGCTGGAAGTGAGCAAATTGTGTGTTTTGTAGCATTCAGTTCAGAGGCAGTGGGGGTGATTTCTGTGGGAGTGAGAGGTCTAGGGCCCACCCACGCTTCCCTCTAGGTATCGCATGGTGGTTTGGGGGCTCCGGCCAGTGAGAGAGACTGGGGCCCCCGGCCGTCGTGCGAACCATTGTTTGTGATTTTAAATTTTTTTTGCAGCTTCCAGGATGCGGTTGACAGGTGAGTGGTTAGGGAGGGGACCGTGTGGGAGATGTGCCTAAATGGGGCATCCCTGTAACAGATGTAATACAAAATTGCATCCAACCGACGCCTCCCACCTGAAGGCTACCTAATTTATGCAATTCCTGCTAGATTTGGTATGGCAGGCAAAGGGTGTATGACAGTACACCTGATTGGCTAACTGGCGCCTGCTGACCAGATAGAGGTAGGAAATTGCTTTAGATGGGAGTGAGCAAATTGTGTGTTTTGTACCATGTCTACCCACGCAAGATGTTTTCAAACACTTTATGCCTTCATTTTAGGAATGCCTTTTAGGATTTATAACCCTGCTGTGCGTCAAATCCGTTATTTTCCCAGGGACTTTTGGTGTGTATCCCACTCCGCCATGACCCCCTTCAGGTGTTAAACCCCCTGAAACTTCTTTTCCATCATTTATGTGGCTAGAAACAGTGTTTGTAGTTTTTCAAGTTCGCCTGCCCATTCAAGTCTATTGCTGTTCGCCGAGTACTCCGGTCCGCGGACTTTTGCGGAAGTTTGGATCTGCGGACCGAAAATCTGAGGTTCGAGCCATCTTTAAACATTTTTGCTTGAGTGTGTTTCTTGTCTACAGACTTCTAACAACTAAATTACTTACCCCATGTTCATCTGAGCATTGGTAACTATGTTTACACCGTATTAGGGTATAATCCATAATACCCAAACTTATTCCCATCATGCTGGAGATAGACGATATGATGTTTAAGGCAAGTGATCCCTTCATCTGCATAATACAATAAAAGATACAATAATTTATAAAACTGGGAAGTATGGGGAAAGACTGAAAGGAAAAAGCATATAATGGGAGTAATTGCAGATAGGCAGATTGCTAGAGAGCAGTATTCAACATTTACCACCAGGGCTGCCATCAGAAATTTTGGGGCCCCTCACACATCATCAGGCCTAGGCCCACCCACTGGTTGCTGTGCCCGCTCACTAGCCAACCCACCCGTGTCCATGTGCAAAGTGCACTGCAGCGAAAAATGTGCATGGCTCAGACACTGAAGAAAGCAGCATGCACAGCGTGACCATGGCATGTTGTGGGTGGAGCCAAATACTAGCAAAATACAGGTAGTCCCCGGTTAACAAATGCGATAGGGACTTGTAGGTCCATTCTTATCCTTTATACATTCTCTTTTGTCACCCTCTTTTCTTCCTGTGCCTCTTTTGTGTCCCTCTGTCTCACCTCAGTTTGTTCTTCTTTTTTGTCCCTCTGAGTGACCTCATGTTTCCCTCTCATCTCTTTTCCCCCTGTGCCTCTTTTGTCCACCTCTGTTCCCCCTGTGCCTCATTTATCCCCCTGTGTTACCTCTTGTCCCCTTCTGTCTCAGCTCGTCCCCCTGCCCTAGCCAGGTATAAGTGCCCCCAGTATAGGTAGCCAGGAATAGGTCCCCCCATTTTAAGTAGCCAGCTACAGGTGGTGCTCCAGTATAGGTAGCCTGGTATAGATGCCCCCAGTATACAGTAGATTAACACTGGCCAGTGTTGAGGGAAATTAGCTTAAATGCTTATCTGAGTTTCATTATTACAGACTGTTTATATAATTTTGAACACAACTGTAAGTAGCCTGGTATAGGTGGTGCCCCAGTATAGACCAGCAAGATACAGGTGCCCCAGTATAGGTATTCAATTATAGGTGGTGCTCCGGGTATAGGTAGCCTGGTATAGTTGCCCCCAGTATAGGTAGCCTGGTATGCGTGGTGCACCAGTATAGGTTAGTCAGGTACAGGTTCCCCCAGTATAGGTAGCAAGCTATAGGTGCCCCAGTATAAGTAGCCAAGTATAGGTGGTGGCCCAGTATAGGTAGCCAGGTACAGGTGGTGCCCTCAGTAAAGGTAGCCAAGTATAGGTGGGACCCCAGTATAGGTAGCTAGGTATAGGTGGTTCCAGCCCCAGTATAGGTACCCAGGTATAGGTGGTGGCCCAGTATAGGTAGCCAAGTATAGGTTGTGCCCCAGTATAGGTAGCCAGGTATAGGTGGTGCCCCAGTATAGGTAGCTAGGTATAGGTGGTTCCAACCCCAGTATAGGTAGCCAGGTATAGGTGGTGGCCCAGTATAGGTCGCCTGTAGCCAGATATAGGTGGTGCCCCAGTATAGAAAGTACTCTGTAGTGGGCTCACTCATCTGCTCCCCACGTTCAAGCACTGATGTCACTCTTTTCTCAGTGCTGGAACGCGGTGTGCTGATTAGTGAGCCACAGGCACGCAGCACATGCGGCCCTTCCAGTGCCGCATGTGATGCAGAATGAAGCATGCTTGAAGAGTGTATATGATACCCAGTGACAGTGTATATATGTGATGCCCAGTGTATGTATGTGATACATGGGCATCCATAGTCTGGGTACCCACTGTCTGGCTGCTTTGAGCAGTCCCATCAACTAACTACAAACACCTGTTTACAAAACCGCATGCAAACCTTATGCAAGTTTTTATGCCACAGTCTGCACAAAAAAGTTTTTTTTTTTATTTGTAATGTTTTTAGCAATTTATATATTTGTATGTACCGTATGAATGCTTTTTATATTATGTAACTCACTGCAGTACTGTACTTTTTTCCTTTGTCCACAGTTTGTCCCGTTTTATTGCCTGATGGTCCTGCGAAACGCGTTGCATCTATTGGGGTACTAATAAAGTGTTTATTTATGTCAGACAAGTAGTCTAGTCTGCTTTCGGAGGTAAGTCCACCACTGCCTCCCCAGCATATTTTAAAACTTTTAATTATTGTTTTTATTCTGCTGGTGTAATGAGGCAACAGCAGGCTGAGCGCGGAGGATTGTCCGCGTCCGCATCAGCAGCGCGACCGCCCGCATGGTCGCATGCGGAACGCGGAGAAACGTCCACGTCCGCAGCGGTAGCACGATCCACCGCTCAGTCGCAGACCTCTTGGTGTACTCCACGTCGAGGCTGCACTCCTGGAACACCTTCACAGGCCTCACGGCATGCTGCTCGCCGAGGCACTTCTCATGACAGTCTGGACCCCGTAGGGGCCGCGCGCGTGTGCAGTAGAGCCTTTTATACTCTTAGAAGAAGAATCAGCTGACCAGCTGGTCAGCTGACCTCAGCAAGGTCCTGGAGCTGTGCTTCAAGGTCCTTGAGCCATGTTGTGATTGGTTGAATGGCTGGGCGGGCTGTTTGAGTCCAGCACAGTATAAAAGCAGGCATTCTGTCAGTTGCAAGTTGTCTGCAGTCAGCGAATACTTGTGTGTTAGCACTCAGACCCTAGTCAGATCCCAAACTGTGCTAGAACCAGCTGGAGCTGGGGATCCACACTTAGCCAGATTCTGTTGATAGCCTAAAGTACTAATTGCATTATATATTGTGTATGACCTTTTGCCTGTTACCTGTTTATTCTCTTGTCTCCTGATCTTGTACTTCGCCAGCCCGTACCGTTACCGACTATTGGCTTGGCTTCTGACTACTCTTGTGTTTCTCGATTCTGTACCTCTGCCCATCTGATTTTCCGTTGCTGACCTTGGCTTGACCTCTGACCTTGATTTCTGTCTGTCGATTCGGTACTTCCTTGCCAGTTCTCATACCGAACCGTTTTTCGTTTGACTTCGCCCCCTTTAGTGGTTCGTCCACTAAAGGGTTAACTCTGCTGAGTTCTCCTTGCGGGGAACTCAGTAACTCCTCACCATATCATTGCTGTTGAGGAACGTGATTCTGCGTTCTTATCCTAGTCGCAGAATCGCACACACTGCCCTTCCTTCCAGAGGTCACCATCCCTCTGAGTTAACGTCAGTGTGGTGGGTTTTCCACAAGTTATTTCATCTGTACCTTGTGTTTTCCAGAGTACGCATAAATATTTGTATTATTGGTGATGCCGCAGATCACCATATAATCAAATATATCTGTATTACTGGTGATACTGCGGATCACCAATAATCAGAAAACTCTGAGTGTATACACCAAAACACCACATTATTACAGTACTGCAGACCAGTAAAAGTATCATGGAGGGGGTTGCCGAGCAGTTGCAGACTTTAACTATAGCAGTCGATGAGCTTAGAAACACCGTTGCTGCTCAGCAGGTCCAGATCAACCAGCTGACTGAGGCCTTTCAGAAACTGCCGGCACCACTTAATGTTCTACCCTCCCCAGCCAGTAGCGAGCCTAAGATGGCTCTTCCTGAAAAATGTTGTGGTTCTCGGTCCGACTTCAGTAATTTCAAAAATCGTTGTTTAGCCTATTTTCAGATGAGGCCAATGTCATCTGGTTCTGAGGTACAGAGAGTAACTCTTATTAAAACTTTGTTACAAGGGGATTCTCAGACATGGGCTTTCAGCTTACCTGAGGGTCACTCTGCCTTATCTTCAGTGTTCGAGTTTTTCAAGAACATGGCCATCATATATGAGGATCCTGATTTAGCCGGCACTGCCGAGCGTAAACTCCGATGCCTAAAGCAAGGCAATCGTATGGTTGAGGAGTACGCTGCCGAGTTTAGAAGGTGGGCGGTCTCAGTGAGGTGGGATCAGTTCACTCTTCTAGACATATACATGACCGGTCTCTCCGAGTCCGTTGTTGATGTCATGATAGGCCATCCTGAGCCTAAAGATGTAGATGCGGCTATTGCCTTATCGGTTAAAATCGATAGACGCATTCGTTATCACAAAAAGGGCAGGTCATCTGTGCTAGTTAGAGCGCCCGCTACTGTTGGTTCCCCTGAGGTTCCAGAGGAGGAGCCAATGCAGTTGGGGCACGGACGACTCTCAGTCACTGAGAAAGCTAGGAGAAGGAAGGAGGGTCTGTGTCTATATTGTGGGGAAAAGGGGCATCGAGTGCAGAACTGCAGTAAGAAGGCGGAAAACTTGTCCGCTTAGGGATGGTTGGAGGTACCACCCTAAGCGAGCCAGTTCTACCTCCATGTCAGAATAAAATCTTGCTGCCCTGTTCTCTTCATTGGGAGAACAGTGACTTCCTAACCTCTGCATTTGTTGACTCTGGGTCAGCTGCCAACTTCATTGACAGAGACCTTGCTTTGAACTTTAACATTCCCATTCTTCCCATACAAAGACACATCTATGTTACAGCAATCGATGACTCTCCTTTACAGAACAAGACACCTCTTTGTCAAACTACGCCGCTCACACTTCAGGTTGGAGTATTGCACACTGAGGTCATCCAGTTCTATGTTTTAAAGATGGCCACCTCATCTGTCATATTGGGGCTACCATGGTTGAAGAAGCATTCCCCTCAAATAGACTGGAAAGAGGGCCAATTATCTGCCTGGTCCTCCTATTGTCAGGAGAATTGTCTTAAATCTATTTCTGTGTGTGCTTCAGAGTAGTGTTGGGCGAACACCTGGATGTTCGGGTTCGGGAAAGTTCGCCGAACATGGCCGCGATGTTCGGCATGTTCGGGCCGAACCCCGAACTCCCCGAACATCCCGCTTTTGGGGGCCCTATGGGGTCGCAGGCATAAGGGGGTAGCATGCCCCGATCGCGGGGGGGGGGGTCGGAAATTCCCCCCACCCCCTCCGCTAGCGCTCCCCCCTCTGCCCGCTTCCCCATACAAAAGTTTCAGGAAGTAAAACAGTACCGGTGGTACTAGTGGGTGGCTGGCAGTGGGCGGCACTGTGAAGTGAGTGACTGAGGAGGAGGAGTCCGGAGAGTGACGCGTTGAGGGAGGGCGGGCAGCGGGCGGTTCAGCAGTAGTACGGTACTACTGCTGAACCGCCTGCTGCCCGGCCTCCCTCAACGCGTCACTCTCCGGACTCCTCCTCCTCAGTCACTCACTTCACAGTGCCGCCCACTGCCAGCCACCCACTAGTACCACCGGTACTGTTTTACTTCCTGAAACTTTTGTATGGGGAAGCGGGCAGAGGGGGGAGCGCTAGCGGAGGGGGTGGGGGGAATTTCCGACCCCCCCCCCCCCCGCGATCGGGGCATGCTCCCCCCTTATGCCTGCGACCCCATAGGGGGGCAGTATTCGGCCGAACAGGGCCCTGTTCGGCTAGTCATTCCGCAGTTCGGGCGAACCCCGAACAGTTTGGCCGAACACCACCAGGTGTTCGGCCGAACTCGAACATCACCCGAACAGGGTGATGTTCTGCAGAACCCGAACAGTGGCGAACACTGTTCGCCCAACACTACTTCAGAGGTCCAGGTCCAGGGGGTCCCACCTCAGTACACTGATTTTTCCGATGTATTTTGTCCTCGATCTGCTGACAGGTTGCCTCCACATAGACCCTATGACTGCCCCATTGAATTGAGACCGGGTACACTGCCTCCTAGGGGTCGTTTGTATAACCTCTCCAGCCCTGAAAAGGTGGCAATGAAAGATTACATCAAGGAGAACTTGGAGAAGGGATTTATCCGTGCCTCCAAGTCTCCTGCGGGTGCAGGTTTCTTTTTTGTTAAAAAGAAGGATGGTGGTCTTCGCCCCTGCATAGACTACAGGCAGCTAAACAAAATCACCATCAAAAATCGATACCCTCTTTCACTCATTGATGACCTGTTTACTCAGATTACGGAGGCCTGTGTTTTTTCAAAGTTAGACATGAGGGGGGCATACAATGTTATTCGGATTAGAGAGGGCGACGAGTGGAAGACCGCATTTACCACTCCTGACGGTCACTATGGGTATTTAGTTATGCCCTTTGGATTGTGCAATGCCCCAGCTGTCTTTCAGGAGTTTGTAAATGATATTTTCAGAGATGTGTCTGGCAGGTTCACAGTGGTCTATCTTGATGATATTTTAATTTTTTCAAAAAACTTACAGGAACACAGGCAGCATGTAAGATTTGTGTTACAAAAGCTCAGGGAGAACCAGTTATATGCTAAGCTGGAGAAATGTCTCTTCGAGGTGAAAGAGGTAGCATTTTTAGGGTATATTATATCCACTTCTGGACTGGCTATGGATCCAAGCAAAGTCTCAGCAGTTTTGGATTGGCCGCAGCCTTCAGGCCTCAAAGCCCTGCAGAGATTTTTAGGCTTTGCTAATTATTATAGGCGGTTTATTAGGGGGTACTCTTCAGTTGTTGCCCCCATGACCCAGTTGACCAAGAAAGGCGCTGATGCGACTAACTGGTCACCAGAAGCCATTGAGGCCTTTCAATCATTAAAAAGATCTTTTTGTTCCGCCCCCATATTGCGTCATGTTGACGTCACCCGCCCCTTCATCGTAGAGGTAGATGCATCGGAGGCTGGGGTTGGGGCAGTCCTCTCGCAAGCTTTTGGACCCGATAATAAGGTTCACCCTTGTGCATTTTTTTCGAGAAAATTTGCACCGGCAGAGAGGAATTATGATGTGGGGAACCGGGAATTGTTGGCTGTTAAGTTAGCTCTAGAGGAGTGGCGTCATTGGTTAGAGGGGGCAGAATTTCCCTTTACTGTTTATACTGACCATAAGAACCTCGAGTATATTGAGAAGGCCAAGAGGTTAACACCCAGGCAGGCGAGATGGGCACTTTTTTTTTCCCGATTTGATTTTATCATAACTTATAAGCCCGGGGATAAGAATGTTAAGGCTGACGCCTTATCCAGGTGTTTTGAATCTGAATCTGTCCCACCAGCCACTCCTGTCAATATTCTACCTGAGAGGTATTTTTTGGCAGCCACTGAGATCTTTGAAGACTTGTCAAAATCGCTTATTGCATGTCAGTCCAATGTTCCCAATGGTAAACCTGAGGGACTTCTGTACGTCCCTATTCGTTTTCGGGAACAGGTGCTCCAGATGTTTCATGAACATAAGAATGTGGGACATCCAGGTATTGCCAGAACCCAGGAACTCTTGAGTAGGACAGTCTGGTGGCCTTCTTATATGTCTGATTGTGAGGAATTTGTTAAGTCCTGCTCTGTCTGTGCCAGGAGTAAGTCCTCCAGAAAAGCTCCAGCAGGCTCTCTTCAGCCCCTGCCTGCTCCACAGGTTCCATGGTCCCACATTTCCATGGATTTTGTGGGTGAGCTGCCTGAATCTGAAGGTAACACTGTCATCTGGGTTGTTACGGACAGATTTAGTAAAATGGCACATTTCGTTGCTCTGTCTGGGTTTCCATCTGCCCAAAAATTGGCAGATTTGTTTATTAATAACATCTTTAAGTTACATGGAATTCCGGCGGATATTGTATCTGATAGGGGGGTACAATTTGTGTCAAAGTTCTGGAGGGCCTTCTGTAAGGATCTGGGGGTTTCTTTATCATTTTCTTCAGGTTACCATCCCCAGACTAATGGGCAGACGGAGAGGATCAATCAGTCCATGGAGCAGTTTCTTAGATGTTACGTAGCTGATGCACAACATCTCTGGACTAGATTCCTTCCATTTGCTGAATTTGCCCACAATAACCTGAAAAACGCATCCTCTGGTTATTCTCCCTTTCAGATTGTTTGTCAATGGGAAATGTCCTAAATTTACGTCACTCCCAGTCAAGGAGTCACCTCTTCCAGCCCTCCAGGAATGGAAGGGGACTTTCAGAGAGATCTGGGGGAAGGTCAGAGATAATTTGGACAAAGCCTTTTCTGTTCAAAAAAAAATGTGCTGATAGAAAACGTTCCACTGAGTGAAACTTTATTCCAGGAGATTATGTTTGGGTCTCTACTAGACACATTCCTCTCAGGCAACCATCAGCAAAATTAGGTCCACGGTTTATTGAGCAGTTTCCTATAGAGAGTAGGATCAATGAGATCACTTATAAGGTAAAATTACCAACTAATATGAGATGTGGCAGGGCCAGGCCCGTTTCTAGGGCCGTGCGGCCAGTGCCGTCGCCCGGGGCGCTGTTGGGAGGTGGGCGCTGAAATGGAGGGGGGAGCCGGAGCCGCTGGGAGGGCAGTCCTCCCTCTCCCTCCCTCTCCTGGGCCACCCTCCGTGCTCCCCCCTCAGATGCAGAGCGCAGCAGCAGCAGCCAGGGAGGGAGCGCTGTATACAACATACCTCCCTGCGTTCCAAGCGCTGCTCTCTCGCCGCCGGTCTCTTCCTCTCTGCCTATAAGATGATGCACACGCTGGTTCCTGTTAGCCGGAACCAGCGTGTGCATCATCGTATAGGCGGCAGAGAGGAGGAGACCGGCGGCGAGAGAGCAGCGCTTGGAACGCAGGGAGGTATGTTGTTTACAGCACTTCCTCCCTGGCTGCTGCGCTCTGCATCTGAGGGGGGAGCACGGAGGGCGGCCCAGGAGAGGGAGGGAGAGGTCGGGCTGCCCTCCCTCCGGCTCCCCCCTCCATTAGGGGGGACAGCTACCTATCTAACCTACCCTGGGGGGCACCTACCTAATCTAACCTACTCTGGGGGCACCTACCTAATCTAACCTACACTGGGGGGCACCTACCTAATCTAACCTACGCTGGGGGGCACCTACCTATCTAACCTATACTGGGGGGCACCTACCTAATCTAACCTACCCTGGGGGGCACCTACCTAATCTAACCTACCCTGGGGGGCACCAACCTAATCTAACCTATACTGGGGGGCACCAACCTAATCTAACCTACGCTGGGGGGCACCTACCTAATCTAACCTACGCTGGGGGGCACCAACCTAATCTAACCTATACTGGGGGGCAGCTACCTAATCTAACCTATACTGGGGGGCACCTACCTATCTAACCTACACTGGGGGGCACCTACCTAATCTAACCTACGCTGGGGGGCACCTACCTATCTAACCTATACTGGGGGGCACCTACCTAATCTAACTTACCCTGGGGGGCACCTACCTAATCTAACCTACGCTGGGGGGCACCAACCTAATCTAACCTATACTGGGGGGCAGCTACCTAATCTAACCTATACTGGGGGGCACCTACCTATCTAACCTACACTGGGGGGCACCTACCTAATCTAACCTACGCTGGGGGGCACCAACCTAATCTAACCTATACTGGGGGGCAGCTACCTAATCTAACCTATACTGGGGGGCACCTACCTATCTAACCTACACTGGGGGGCACCTACCTAATCTAACCTACACTGGGGGGCACCTACCTAATCTAACCTACACTGGGGGGCACCTACTTAATCTAACCTACACTGGGGGGCACCTACTTAATCTAACCTACACTGGGGGGCACCTACTTAATCTAGCCTACACTGGGGGGCACCTACTTAATCTAACCTACGCTGGGGGGCAGCTACCTAATCTACCCTACACTGGGGGGCAGCTACCTAATCTAACCTATGCTGGGGGGCAGCTACCTAATCTAACCTATACTGGGGGGCACCTACCTAATCTAACCTACACTGGGGGGCACCTACCTAATCTAACCTACACTGGGGGGCACCTACCTAATCTAACCTACACTGGGGGGCACCTACTTAATCTAACCTACACTGGGGGCACCTACTTAATCTAACCTATACTGGGGGGCAGCTACCTAATCTAACCTATACTGGGAGGCACCTACCTAATCTAACCTATACTGGGGGGCACCTACCTAATCTAACCTATACTGGGGGCAGCTACCCATCTAACCTATACTGGGGGGCACCTACCTATCTAACCTATGCTGGGGGCAACTATTCTGGCTACCTATATTAGAGGCACCCACCTAGCTAACCTGTACTGGGGCACCTACCTATCTAACTTACACCGGGGGCACCTGCCTATCTAACCTATACTGGGGGCAACTATACAGGCTACCTATACTGGAGGCACCTACCTGGCTAACCTATAGCGGGGGCAACTATACTGGCTACTTATACTGGGGTACCTATTCTTGGCTACCTATACTGGGGGGACCTATACTAAGTGCAACTAGACCTGGCTAACCTATACTGCGGGCACCCATACCTTGCTTGGGGGGGGGGGGCGCAATTTTTGCACACTCGCCCTGGGTGCATTTTAGCCTAGAAACTGCACTGGGCAGGGCTTATCATGTTTCTTTATTGAAGCCTGCGGTAAGGGTAGATTCTACTCCCCCTGCTCCTGTGGTAGTGGATGGGGAATTGGAATTTTTCACGCAACAAGCTCCAGTATCTGGTGCACTGGAAGGGGTACGGGCCAGAGGAGAGGTCATGGGTTCCCCTTCGAGATCTTCATGCTGAGGAGAAAAGTAGGAGATTTCATGAGTTGTATCCTGGGAAACTTGGTGAGGCATGCCCGGACTTCATGCCTGAAAGGGGGGGTACTGTAATGAGGCAACAGCAGGCTGAGCGCGGAGGATTGTCCGCGTCCGCATCAGCAGCGTGACAGCCCGCATGGTCGCATGCGGAACACGGAGAAACGTCCACGTCCGCAGCGGTAGCACGATCCAACGCCCAGTCGCAGACCTCTTGGCGTACTCCACGTCGAGGCTGCACTCCTGGAACACCTTCACAGGCCTCACGGCATGCTGCTCGCCGAGGCACTTCTCATGACAGTCTGGACCCAGTAGGGGCCGCGCGCGTGTGCAGTAGAGCCTTTTATACTCTTAGAAGAAGAGTCAGCTGACCAGCTAGTCAGCTGACCTCAGCAAGGTCCTTGAGCTGTGCTGCAAGGTCCTTGAGCCATGTTGTGATTGGTTGAATGGCTGGGCGGGCTGTTTTAGTCCAGCACAGTATAAAAGCAGGCATTCTGTCAGTTGCAAGTTGTCTGCAGTCAGCGAATACTTGTGTGTTAGCACTCAGACCCTAGTCAGATCCCAAAGTGTGCTAGAACCAGCTGGAGCTGGGGATCCACACTTAGCCAGATTCTGTTGATAGCCTAAAGTACTAATTGCATTATATATTGTGTATGACCTTTTGCCTGTTACCTGTTTATTCTCTTGTCTCCTGATCTTGTACTTCGCCAGCCCGTACCGTTACCGACTATTGGCTTGGCTTCTGACTACTCTTGTGTTTCTCGATTCTGTACCTCTGCCCATCTGATTTTCCGTTGCTGACCTTGGCTTGACCTCTGACCTTGATTTCTGTCTGTCGATTCGGTACTTCCTTGCCAGTTCTCATACCGAACCGTTTTCCGTTTGACTTCGCCCCCTTTAGTGGTTCGTCCACTAAAGGGTTAACTCAGCTGAGTTCTCCTTGCGGGGAACTCAGTAACTCCTCACCATATCATTGCTGTTGAGGAACGCGATTCTGCGTTCTTATCCTAGTCGCAGAATCGCACACACTGCCCTTCCTTCCAGAGGTCACCATCCCTCTGAGTTAACGTCAGTGTGGTGGGTTTTCCACAAGTTATTTCATCTGTACCTTGTGTTTTCCAGAGTACGCATAAATATTTGTATTATTGGTGATGCCGCAGATCACCATATAATCAAATATATCTGTATTACTGGTGATACTGCGGATCACTAATAATCAGAAAACTCTGAGTGTATACACCAAAACACCACATTATTACAGCTGGCACCTCTGTTCATCAGTCATTATAGTGTCCACCAATTTATGTATGTGATGCCCAGTGTATGCATCTGATGATATGTATGTGTATGTATGTTCAGCAGAGTGTATGCGATGTAGAGTGCTCGGAAGTGTACATAAAGCTACCTCTTCTCACCTGCCATCTTCCCGTCTCCCTTGCAGCTCTGTACTTGCTACAGACCCAGGCTTCGGTGTCTTCTAGTCTCTGGGCAGCCATCTTCTCATCTTCCTTGCAGCTTTGTACTTGCCATTGACATCTATTGGCTGAGTACAGAACAGGAAGGGAAACAGGAAGTGGCTCCCAGGGACGAGAAGAAACTGAAACCTGGACATCTAGCAAGGAGAGCTGCACAGGAGATGCTGCAAGGAACGAGGAGAGCTAACTATCACCCCACATGACTCATATATAAACCAAAATTTAGGCTTATATGCGAGTATATACAGTAGGTAAGCTCAGAAAGTTGTCTATCTTGTAAGGAGATACATTTTGCACATTGCACACTTTTCAAATAACAATGTATTTTACTGTAAACTCAAAAACAAAAAATTATGCAGAAAACACAATCGCCCCAGCCTCAGTCCAATACATTTTAAAGATCAATCAATTTCCTGCAAACATAAAGCCATTTTCTGGATTAACTCACCTTACAGATGTTAGGAGTTTTATGGCCACAAATTGACAAGGATCCAGCATTGATATACTGTTAAAAAATACATATATTTGTTAGCTGTAACATTATTTTCCAAATTTTCACAATAGGTCTAAGTTAGGCCTCTTTTCCACGGGCAGTTTAACTGTGTGCTCAGCACATATACAGTTAAAAAATACATATATTTGTTAGCTGTAACATTATTTTCCAAATTTTCACAATAGGTCTAAGTTAGGCCTCTTTTCCACGGGCAGTTTAACTGTGTGCTCAGCAAGCAGTTACCAGGCAGCAGTGAGCAGTTACCAGGCAGCAGTGAGCAGTTATCAGGCAGCAGCAAGCAGTTGTGAGAGTTTGAGAGTAATTTCACTGCCTATCAACTGCCCGTGGAAAAGAAGCCTAAGGCCTCCTTTCCATGGACTGTTTATAGGCAGTGAAATGCCTCTAAAACTCTCTCAACTGCTCACTGCTGCCTGGTAACTGCTTGTTGCTGCATGATAGCTGCTTACTTCTGCATGGTAACTGCTTGCTGAGCACACAGCTCAACAGTTTGTGGAAAAGAGGCCTAAGGGCTAATTCACACTACAAGCGCTTTTCTAAGAGTTTTGTGATTTTAAAGGCCTCTTTTCCACGAACTGTTGAGCTGTATGCTCAGCAAGCAGTTGCCAGGCAGCAGTGAGCGCACTGAGCAGTTACCAGGCAGCAGCAAGCAGTTACCAGGCAGCAGCAAGCAGTTGTGAGAGTTTGAGAGGCATTTCACTGCCTGTAAACAGTTCGTGGAAAAGAGGCCAAAAGCTCCGGCTAATGTTACCGTATGTGTGTTCACACTAGAGCGATGTGATTTTGTAAAATCTCCCATAGGATTGCATTAGCAAGCGCTTTTAAAATCTCTAGTGTTTAAAAAGCTCTTGTAGTGTGAATCAGCCCTTAGTGTTCCTGAAAGATTAATAAATCAGCAATTAAACTGCAGCTGTGTGCATGAACCTACAATGAGAACAATGAAGAACTCACTAAGGCCTCTTTTCCATGGACTGTTGATAGGCAGTAAAATGCCTCTAAAACTCTCACAACTGCTTGCTGCTGCCTGGAAACTGCTTGCTGTTGCCTGGTAACTGCTCACTGCTGCCTAGTCACTGCTTGCTGAGCACAGTTCAACAAAGAGGCCTGAGGCCTGAGATCTCTTTTCCATGGACAGTTGAACTGTGTGCTCAGCAAGCAGTTACCAGGCAGCAGTGAGCAGTTATCAGGCAACAGCAAGCAGTTGTGGGAGTTTGAGAGGCATTTCACTGCCTATTAACAGTCCGTGGAAAAGAGGCCTAAAAGTTTCCCAATGGTTATACATTAATAGACTGACATACCTCCCAACTTTTGGAGCCAGGAAAAAGGGACACTAAGACATGCTCCTGCCATACATTTAACCATGCCCCAATTTTTCAAAACCACGCCCCTCCCCTGTACATCGCTCCCTCAATGTTTTGGGGCTTTGCTATGGACAATGGTCAATCAATCATCAATAGACAATGGACAATAATCAATGGACAATGGGAAATGATCAATGGACAATCATCAATGGACAATAATCAATAGACAATGTACAATCATCAATGGACAATGAACAATCATCAATGGACAATCATCAAGGGATAATCATCAATGGATAATGGATAATCATAAATGGACAGCGGACAATCATCAATGGACAATAGACAATCATCAAAGGACAATGGACAATCGCCAATGGTCAATGAACAATCAACAATGGATAATCATCAATGGACATTGGACAATAGACAATCAACAATGAACACTTATCAATGGACAATTGACAATCACAATGGACAATCATCAATGGACAATCATCAATGGACAATCATCAATGGACAATCTTCAATGGACACTGGAAAATCATCAATGGACAATCATCAATGGACAATAGACAATGATCAATGGACAATGAACAATCATCAATGGACATTGGACAATCCTCAAAGGACAATGGACAATTGACAATGGACAATGGAAAATCAACAATGGACAATGAACAATCGACAATCATCAATGGACAGTCATCAATGGATAATGGACAGTCATCAGTGGACAATGGGCAATCACCAATGGACATTGGAAAATCGACAATGGACAGTCATCAATGGACAATGGGCAATCAACAATACACTATGGACAATGAACAATCATCAATGGACACAGAGCAATCGACAATGGAAAATCGACAATGGATAATCATCAATGGACAATGGACAATCATCCATGGACAATGGACAATCATTATTGGACAATAAACAATCATCAGTGGACAATGGAAAATCATTCCTAGACAATAGAAAATAATCAATGGAAAATTATCAATATACGATGGACAATCATCAATGGACTATGCACAATCATCAATGGACAATGGATAATCATTGAATGGACAATAGACAATAGATAATGGACAATCATCAATAGACAATGGACAATCATCAATGTACAATCATCAATTGACAATGGACAACCATCAATGGACAATTGACAATCGGTAATGGAGGATCATCAAAGGACAATGGACACTCATCAATGGACAATGGACAATTGACAATCACAATGGACAGTCATCAATGGACAATCACCAATGGACAGTGGACAATCATCAATGGACAATGGACAACCATCCATGGACAATGGAGAATAAACAATGGACAAATGATAATGAACAATCAACAATGAACAATCATCAATGGACAATGGACAATCAACAATGGACAATAGACAATCATCAATGGACAATGGACAATTATTAATTGATGATGGACAATCATCAATGGACGGTGGGCTATCATCAATAGACAATCATCAGTGAACAATCATCAATGGACAATGGACAATCAACAATGGGCAGCCATTAATGGACAATTGTTAATCAACAATGGACAATGAACAATCATTAATGGGCAACCGACAGTGGAAAATTAAAAATGGACAATTGACAATGAACAATCTTTAATATACAATCATCAATGGACAATCATAAATGGACAATGGACAATTATCAATGGACTATAAACCATCATCTATGGACAATTGAAAATCAACAATGGACAATGAAAAATCGACAACGGACAATAATCAACGGACAATCAACAGTGGACAATGGACAATCATCAAAGGGCAATGGACAATCCTCAATGGACAATCATCAATAGACAATGTACAATCATAAAGGGACAATGGACAATCATCAATGGACAATCATCAATGGACAATTGAAAATCAACAATGGACAATTAAAAATGGACAATAATCAACGGACAATCATCAGTGGACAATGGACAATCATCAAAGTACAATGGACAATCCTCAATGGACAATCATCAATAAACAATGTACAATCATTAATGTACTGTGAGAAAGCGCGGAAGAGCCGCCGCCATGAGCCAGCGGTGGGCGGCTCTTTCCGCGCACAGTGGCCACACACACGGAGAGGCAGCCGCCTCTTCTCAGCATGAGGCGGCTGTCTCCGTGCAAGGTTGTGCGGAGCGCGGGGAAACCGCTGCATAGGACGCGGCGGTTAGCGCGCATACCCCCACTGCGGAGGTGCCGCAGAGCGGGGCTGGTGTGGCTGGGACATGTAGTCCCTCTAGATTTAGAGTGACGCGCGCGCGCGCACTCAGGCAGGGTTTATATGACAGCCAGAGGTAGTCAGCTGACCAGGCTGATCAGCTGACTCTGGCTTCACCTCTCATTGGTCCAGCATTGTGGGAGGTGCTGGAGAGGGATATGTGTATATATACTGCTGGCTGGTCATTCCTCGGGTGTCTGGCGTTGCGATCACATATGTGGGAGCACCCAGATCCGTAGTCAGATCCGCAAGTGTGCCGGGACCAGCTGGAGCTGTAATCCTACACTTAGCTAGATTCTGTTGATAGCTAAAGTACTAGTTTGATTGTGATTATCTGTTATGACCTATTGCCTGCTCGACTATCCTCCTGAACTCTGATCTTGTACCTCGATATTTCTGATACTCTGTTGCCGAACCACGGCTCGTTCCTTGACTCTGCTTCTGTCTCCTGATTTTGTACCTCGATATATCTGATACCCCGTTGCCGAACTCTGCCTGTACCTAGACCCCGCCTCTGCCTCCTGATCTTGTACTTTGTCTGTCCGTGTGTGTACGACCTGGTTTGTCCGACCCCGAGAACCGACCTCACTATGGGAGGCGGTTCCCCGTCCTGTCAGTGGCACCTCCTCCTGAGTGTCACTTTCAGACAATCCTTCCTACTGTCGGTCTGACTCCTCCCATCTTGGAGAGCTCAGGTCTGCGGAAGGAATCTGCGTTGTACTTCTGACTGCGCTGAGGCTTGTCCTCAAAGTGTTACTGTTACACCAAAACACTACACTCTACTCAGGTGAACAGAGGTTAGCTTGTATATCGGATTATCGTGATACTGCAGATCACTTATAATCTGGTATACGTCTGTATTCCCCGTGATACTGCAGATCACCAGTAATCAGACCTCTCTGTGCTTCACCGATCGTTACATGTACAATCATAAAGGGACAATGGACAATCATCAAAGGACAACGGACAATCTTCAATGGTAAATGTACAATCAACAATAGACAATGATCAATGGACACTCATCAATGAACAATGGACAATAATCAATGGACAATGAACAATCATCAATGGACAATCATCAATGGACAATCATCAATGGACAATGAACAATCATCAATGGACAATGGACAATCATCAATGGGCAGCACGGTGGCGTAGTGGTTAGCTCTCTCGCCTTGCAGTGCTGGGTCCCTGGTTCGAATCCCAGCCAGGGCACTATCTGCAAAGAGTTTGTATGTTCTCTCCGTGTCTGCGTGGGTTTCCTCCGGGCACTCCGGTTTCCTCCCACATTCCAAAAACATACGGATAAGTTAATTGGCTCCACCTAAAAATTGGCCCTAGACTACAGTACGTTCACTACATAATATAGACATATGGCGATGGTAGGGATTAGATTGTGAGCTCCTTTGAGGGACAGTTAGTGACAAGATATATATATATATACACTGTACAGCGCTGCGTAATATGTTGGCGCTATATAAATACTAAATAATAATAATAATAATAATAATAGACAATCATCAATGGACAATAGTCAATCAACAATGGACAATCATCAATAATCAATGGATAATCATCAATGGAAAATAATCAACAGACAATGGAAAATCATCAATGTACAATTAACAATAGACAATGGACAATCATCAATGGACAATTGACAATGGACAATCAGTAATGGAGAAGCATTAAAGGACAATAGACAATCATCAATGGACTATGCACAATCATCAATGGACAATGGATAATCATTGAATGGACAATAGACAATGGACAACGGACAATGGACAATCATCAATAGACAATGGACAATCATCAATGTACAATCATCAATTGACAATGGATAATCATCAATGGACAATTGACAATCACAATGGACAGTCATCAATGGACAATCACCAATGGACAGTGGACAATCATCAATGGACAATGGACAACCATCCATGGACAATGGAGAATAAACAATGAACAATTGATAATGAACAATCAACAATGAACAATCATCAATGGACAATGGACAATCAACAATGGACAATAGACAATCAATGGACAATGGACAATTATTAATTGATGATGGACAATCATCAATGGACAGTGGGCTATCATCAATAGACAATAGACAATCATCAGTGAACAATCATCAATGGACAATGGACAATCAACAATGGACAGCCATTAATGGACAATTGATAATCAACAATGGACAATGAACAATCATTAATGGGCAACCGACAGTGGAAAATTAAAAATGGACGATTGACAACGAACAATCTTTAATATACAATCATCAATGGACAATCATAAATGGACAATGGACAATTATCAATGGACTATAAACCATCATCTATGGACAACTGAAAATCAACAAAGGACAATGAAAAATCGACAATGGACAATAATCAACGGACAATCAACAGTGGACAATGGATAATCATCAAAGGGCAATGGACAATCCTCAATGGACAATCATCAATAGACAATGTACAATCATAAAGGGACAATGGACAATCATCAATGGACAATGGACAATCATCAATGGACAATTGAAAATCAACAATGGACAATCAAAAATCGACAATGGACAATAATCAATGGACAATCATCAGTGGACAATGGACAATCAAAGGACAACGGACATCTTCAACGGTAAATGTACAATCAACAATAGACAATGATCAATGGACACTCATCAATAAACAATGGACAATAATCAATGGGCAATGGACAATGAACAATCATCAATGGACAATGGACAATCATCAATGGACAATAGAAAATCATCAATGGACAATAGTCAATCAACAATGGACAATCATCAATAATCAATGGATAATCATCAATGGAAAATAATCAACAGACAATGGAAGATCATCAATGTACAATTAACAATAGACAATGGACAATCATCAATGGACAATTGACAATGGACAATCAGTAATGGAGAAGCATCAAAGGACAATAGACAATCATTAATGGACAATGGACAATCATCAATGGGCAATTGACGTTTGACAATGGACAATCATCAATGGACAATCATCATTGGACAATGGACAATCAACAATGGACAACCGACAATGAACAATGGACATTGGACACTCATCAATACACAATTGACAATCATCAATGGACAATAACAATAACAATAACAATAATATTTATATAGCGCTTTTCTCCCTGGGGACTCAAAGCGCTGTGACCCTGCATTATGCAGTCTCAAAGGCTAGGGAAAAGAGGTGAGTTTTTAGCCTTTTTTTTAAAGCTGTCCAGAGAGGGAGCCTCTCGTACTGATTGTGGAAGTGAGTTCCATAGAGTAGGGGCTGCGTAGGAAAAGGCCCGAGCACCAAATGTTAAGTGTACCCTGGGAATAACCAGCTTCATCTTGTTGGCAGAGCGGAGGGTGCGTGGAGGGGCATAAAGTTCCAATAGATCTGCTATGTATTTAGGTCCCATGTGGTGTAGAGCCTTGAATGTCAGCAGGCAGATCTTAAAATTGATTCTCCATTTTACTGGTAACCAGTGAAGAGTTTGCAGTACTGGGGTGATGTGTGAGCTGCGGGGGGCATTGGCTAGGAGTCTGGCTGCAGCATTCTGTACTAGCTGTAAGGGACGCAGAACCTTTTCTGTAGATCCGATGAAAAGGGCGTTGCAGTAGTCTAGGCGGGAGGATACAAATGCATGAACCAGGGCAGGTAGGTCTTCAGCTGGGATAAGGTGTTTGATTCTCGCTATATTTCTTAGATGGAAGAAGGAAGACTTGACGACAGCTGATATCTGCTGTTTGAGTTTTAGATTTCCATCTAGGATCACCCCAAGGTTTCGCACAGAGTCTTTATACTGTACAGTATCTCCCCCAATTGCTAGTTTGAGGTGGTGAGCCTTTTGAACTTTATCCATCATCTGTGGACCACCTACCACCAACACCTCTGTTTTGTCAGAATTCAACCTCAGCCAGCTGGTGTTCATCCAGTTTTGTAAATCCACTAGACACGCATTTATGGATGCTGATGGGTCTTGGGTGCCAGGCTTGAAGGACAGATACAGTTGTGTGTCATCTGCATAACAATGGTATCCTAGGCCATAGTTCTGGATTATTTTGCCCAGTGGGAGCATGTAGATTGCAAAGAGTAATGGTGATAGTTAGGGCCGGGCCGAGGCATAGGCTGGAGAGGCTCCAGCCTCAGGGCGCAGTGTAGGAGGGGGCGCACAATTCATTCAGCTGTCATTCCTAATTGTGTTTGAAGCAAAAAGAAATATGAAAAGGAGATACATGGAAGTGACTACAAGCCAGATAACTAGAGATTAAGGTGTTGGGGAGGTTGTGGGACTTGTGGCCCTCTTAGTCTAATAGCAATCAGTGTGTGATGGTTGGGGTGGGGGGGATGGAGGGGGGCACTTTGGTGTCTCAGCCTTGGGTGCTGGAGGACCTTGTCCCAGCTCTGTAGTAGTACAGAACCCTGTGGAACTCCATAGGGAAGTGGCACTGGATTTGAGTAGTGTGTGCCCAGACATACTTGCTGTGTCCTGCCAGATAGGAAGGTCTGAAACCAGCTAAGAACAGTACCCCTTAGGCCACAGTAATTCTTCAGTCGCTGGATTAGTATTTCATGATCCACAGTATCAAATGCTGCAGACAAGTCAAGAAGAATCAAAATTGAGCAATCACCCTTGTCCCTTGCAGTAAGTAGATCGTTCATTACTCGGACTAATGCCGTTTCAGTGCTGTGCCTTTTCCTGAATCCTGACTGAAAAGTATCAAAGATGTTGTTATCTGTAAGCCTGGCTTCCAGCTGGTTGGCGACTACTTTCTCGATAACTTTTGATAGGAATGGTAAGTTCGCCACCGGTCTGTAGTTGGTTACAGAATCAGGATCTAGTGATGGTTTCTTCAAGAGGGGTTTTATGATCGCTTTCTTTAGTTCTTCTGGGAAAAGTGCACTTTGCAAGGAGTTTGATTTTGTGAAGTGCTGGCCTGATCAGCTCTGGGCACTGCATTAAGGACCCAGTTGGGCCAGGATCCAGGTCGCAGGTAGTGGGGCGGAGACTTTGAATGAGAATTCCAAAATCTTCTTCACTCAGATTTTCAAAGACTTGCCATGGTGGTACGGTAGTAGGCAGATGCAAAGTCCAGTGGTAAATTGATGTTGGTGTAATGCTGGCACGGATGGTAGACACCTTGTTTGTGAAGAAGGCAGAGAATTCTTCACACCTTTCCCTGGAGAATGTGGTTGGGGCTTTTAGGCAGGAAGGATTGCAGAGTGATTCCACTGTGTGGAAGAGTTGACCAGCTCTGTTGTTGGCTGTAGATATTTAAATAAAGTCTGATTTTTTCTTGGTTATTGCTTGTTGGTATTGTCTGAGGTGTTGCATTAGGCTAGATTTGTGCTCCTCAGACCCCGATTTACGCCACTGTCTTTCAAGTCTGCGCCCTTTCTTTTTTAGATTCATGATGGTTTTGTCAAACCAATTAGCTTTCTGCTTTTTGGTTGCCGATTTGGTGCGCCATGGGGCAATACTGTCCAGTGTTTCATATATCGTGTTGTTGTACTGGGTTACTAGAGTGTTTGGGTCCATTTGACTGTGGAGCAGATTTGTAAAATCCAGGTTGGCAGTTATCCTCTCCGGTGTTAATTTATTCAGGGGACGGATTTTGATTGTTTCTTTAGGGAGCTGCTTGATAGGGTGATGTTCGATAGTAAACTGTATTATGTGATGGTCTGACCACACCACTGGGGTTACTGTTATGTTACTAATGTCCATTCCAAGGTGGAACAGTAAGTCTAGCGTATGCCCTCCTCTGTGGGTAGCAGATTTTACAACTTGTGTGAAGCCTAGTCCACCCATGAGATTTATTAGTTCATTTGCATTTTGTGATTGAGTGTTATCAGCCCAGACGTTGAAGGCACCAAGGATGATCCATCTCGGATAAGACAGAGTTAGCATTGTCAGGAGTTCTGAGAATTCCTGTAGGAATGGGTCAGCATCTTTGGGGGGACGATAAACCACTAAAATTCTGAAGCCTTTACCAGCTGAGATCTGGGCACCTATACATTCAAAAGACTTTGTTGAGCCAACATTCAGGGCTCTGAGCTGCAGCGTTGTTTTGCCAAAAATTGCTACACCCCCTCCTCTGCGGTCTCGTCTTCCCTCACTTAGGACTGAGTAATTGTATGGGATGGTTGCTTCCAATGTGGGGCCCGCATTGGCATCAATCCAGGTTTCAGTGATGCATGAAAAATCGCATGTCTGAATAAGGTCCGCAATAATGGCTGTCTTATTGTTTATAGAGCGGACATTGCAGAGCAATGCAGTGACTGCATGGGGCTTAGCATTGGCGACTGGGTTCACTGCCAGGGTGTTACTGCATTTCTGACTAGGGTCATGGTAACTTCTGCTACTTTCAGCCTCTGATTTACAGTACACATCACTGGAGATCGCTGGAAAGTTCTTTCCCTTGAATGGGCCTGGGTCCTTGAAGTTGGACTGAGTCTGAGTGTGGCATTTTTTATGGGCCTGGACAATCAACAATGGACAACCGACAATGAACAATGGACATTGGACACTCATCAATACACAATTGACAATCATCAATAGACAATCATCAATGCACAATAGACAATTTTCAATGGACAATGGACAATCAACAATGGACAAATGACAGTGGAAAATTGAAAATGAACAATCGACAATGAACAATCTTTAATATACAATCATCCATGGGCAATGGACAATCATCAATAGACAAAGGACAATCGACAACGGACAATGGACAATTATTAATGGACAATGGACAATTGAAAATGGACAATCATCAGTTGTCTATGGACAATCATCAATGGACATTTATCAATTGACAATGGACAATCACAATGGACAATCATCACTGGACATTGGGCTATCTTCAATGGACAGTGGACAATCATCAATGGACAATGAACAATCATCAATGGACAAGGGAAAATCATCAGTGGACAATCAATGGACAATAGGCAATTAACAATGGTCAATCATCAAGGGATAATCATCAATGGATAATGGATAATCATAAATGGACAGCGGACAATAATCAATAGACAATAGACAATCATCAAAGGACAATGGATAATCAACAATGGTCAATGAACAATCATCAATTGATAATCATCAATGGACAATAGACAATCAACAATGAACACTTATCAATGGACAATTGATAATCACAATGGGCAATCAACAATGGACAGTGGACAATGATCAATGGACAATGGACACTAATCAGTGGATAATAGACAATGGAAAATGGAGAATCAACAATGGACAATTGATAGTGGACACTCAACAATGAACAATTATCAATGGACAATCAACAATGGACAATAGACAATCATCAATGGACAATTAATCATTGGCAATGGACAATCCTCAATGGACAACGGGCAATCATCAATAGACAAAAGACAATCATCAATGTACAATCATCAATAGACAACCATTAATGGACAATAGACAATCATCAATGGACAATGCGCAATCATCAATGGACAAAAGACAATCATCAATGAACACTGGACAACCATTAATGGACAATTGATAATTATCAATGGACAATGAGCAATCATCAATGGACAACAGACAATCATCAATGAACACTGGACAACCATTAATGGACAATGGATAATCATCAATGGACAATGAGCAATCATCAATGGACAAAAGACAATCATCAATGGACAATAGACAATCAACAATGGACAATCATCAATAATCAATGGATAATCATCAATGGAAAATCATCAACAGACAATGGAAAATCATCAATGTACAATTAACAATAGACAATGGACAATTGACAATGGACAATCAGTAATGGAGAAGCATCAAAGGACAATAGACAATCATTAATGGACAATGGACAATCATCAATGGACAATGGACAATTATTAATTGGCAATGGACAATCCTCAATGGACAATCATCAACAGACAAAAGACAATCATCAATGTACAATCATCAATAGACAATGGACAACCATTAATGGACAATGGATAATCATCAATGGACAATGAGCAATCATTAATAGACATTGGACAATCGACAGTGGAAAATTGAAAATGGACAATCGACAATGAACAATCTTCAATACACCATCATCAATAGACAATGGACAATCATAAATGGACAATGAACAATCATCAATAGACAATGGACAATAGATAATGGACAATCATCAATGGACAATGGACAGTCATCAATGGACAATCAATGGACTATGAACAATTATCTATGAACAGTAGATAATCATCAATGGACAATAATCAATAGACAATGTACAATCATCAATGGACAATGAACAATCATCAATGGACAATCATTAATGGACAAGGAAAAATCATCAGTGGACAATCATCAATGGACAATAGACAATTAACAATGGTCAATCATCAATGTATAATCATAAATGGACAGCGGACAATCATCAATGGACAATAGACAATCATCAAAGGACAATGGACAATCACCAATGGTCAATGAACAATCAACAATGGATAATCATCAATGGACATTGGACAATAGACAATCAACAATGAACACTTATCAATGGACAATTGACAATCACAATGGACAATCATCAATGGACAATAGACAATGGAAAATGGAGAATCAACAGTGGACAATTGATAGTGGACAATCAACAATGAACAATTATCAATGGACAATCAACAATAGACAATCATCAATGGACAATTATTAATTGACAATGTACAATCAACAATGGACAACCATTAATGGACAATAGAAAATTGTCAATGGACAATGGACAACCATTAATGGACAATGGATAATCATCAATGGACAATGAGCAATCATCAATGGACATTGGACAATGGACAGTGAACAATTGAAAATGGACAATCGACAATGAACTATCTTCAATATACCATCATCGATGGACAATGGACAATCATAAATGGGCAATCATCAATAGACAATGGACAATAGATAATGGACAATCATCAATGGACAATGGACAGTCATCAATGGACAATCATCAATGGACTATGAACAATCATCTATGGACAGTAGATAATCATCAATGGACAATAATCAATAGACAATGTACAATCATCAATGGACAATAGAGAATCATCAATGGAGAATCATCAATGGACAATGGAGAATCATCAATAGACAATGTACAATCATAAATGGACAATGGAGAATCATCAATGGACAATGGAGAATCATCAATGGACAATGGAAAATCAACAATGGACAATGAAAAATCGACTATGGGCAATCATCAGTGGACAATGGACAATCATCAAAGGACAATCATCAATGGACAGTGGACACTCATCAATGGACATTGAACAATCATCAATGAACAATAGAAAAACATCAATGAGCAATAGATAATCATCAATGGACAATAGAAAATAAAAAATGGGCAATCATCAATAAACAATGGATAATCATCAATGGAAAATCATCAACAGACAATGGAAAATCTTCAATGTACAATTATCAATGGACAATGGATATTCATCAATGGACAATAGACAATCAACAATGAACACTTATCAATGGACAATTGATAATCACAGTGGGCAATCATCAATGGACAGTGGACAATGATCAATGGACAATGGACACTCATCAGTGGACAATAGACAATGGAAATGGAGAATCAACAATGGACAATTGATAGTGGACAATCAACAGTGGACAATAGACAATCATCAATGGACAATGGACAATTATTAATTGGCTATGGACAATCCTCAATGGACAATGGGCAATCATCAATAGACAAAAGACAATCATCAATGTACAATAGACAACCATTAATGGACAATGGATAATCATCAATGGACAATGAGCAATCATCAATGGACATTGGACAATCGACAGTGGAAAATTAAAAATGGACAATCGACAATGAACAATCTTCAATATACCATCATGAATAGACAACGGACAGTCATCAATGGACAATGAACAATCATCAATAGACAATGGACAATGGACAATAGATAATGGACAATCATCAATGGACAATGGACAGTCATCAATGGACAATGGACAATCATCAATGGACTATGAACAATTATCTATGGACAGTAGATAATCATCAATGGACAATGGACAATAATCAATAGACAATGTACAATCATAAATGGACAATGGACAATCATCAATGGACAATGAACAATCATCAATGGACAATGAACAATCAATGGACAATCATTAATGGACAAGGAAAAATCATCAGTGGACAATCATCAATGGACAATAGACAATTAACAATGGTCAATCATAAAGGGATAATCATCAATGGATAATGGATAATCATAAATGGACAGCGGACAACCATCAATGGGCAATAGACAATCATCAAAGGACAATGGACAATCACCAATGGTCAATGAACAATCAACAATGGATAATCATCAATGGACATTGGACAATAGACAATGGAAAATGGAGAATCAACAGTGGACAATTGATAGTGGACAATCAACAATGAACAATTATCAATGGACAATCAACAATCAACAATAGACAATCATCAATGGACAATGGACAATTATTAACTGACAATGGACAATCCTCAATGGACAATGGGCAATCATCAATAGACAATAATCAATGTACAATCATCAATGGACAATGGACAACCATTAATGGACAATAGACAATCGTCAATGAGTAATGGACAACCATTAATGGACAATGGATAATCATCAATGGACACTGAGCAATCGTCAATGGGCATTGGGCAATGGACAGTGAAAAACTGAAAATGAACAATCGACAATGAACAATCTTCAATATACCATCATCAATGGACAATGGACAATCATAAATGGACAATCAACAATGGACAATCGATAATGGCCAATCATCAATGGACAATGGACAGTCATCAATGGACAATCATCAATGGACTATGAACAATCATCTATGGACAGTAGATAATCATCAATAGACAATGGACAATAATCAATGGACAATGGAGAATCATCAATGGACAATGGAGAATCATCAATGGACAATCATCAATGGACAATCATCAATTGACAATAGAAAATCAACAATGGACAATTGAAAATCAACAATGGACAATGAAAAATCGACTATGGGCAATCATCAGTGGACAATTGACAATCATCAAAGGACAATCATCAATGGACAGTGGACACTCATCAATGGACATTGAACAATCATCAATGAACAATGGAAAAACATCAATGAGCAATAGATAATCATCAATGGACAATAGAAAATCAAAAATGGGCAATCATCAATAAACAATGGATAATCATCAATGGAAAATCATCAACAGACAATGGAAAATCTTCAATGTACAATTATCAATGGACAATGGATAATCATCAATGGAAAATAGACAATCAACAATGAACACTTATCAATGGACAATTGATAATCACAGTGGGCAATCATCAATGGACAGTGGACAATGATCAATGGACAATGGACACTCATCAGTGGACAATAGACAATGGAAATGGAGAATCAACAATGGACAATTGATAGTGGACAATCAACAATGGACAATAGACAATCATCAATGGACAATGGACAATTATCAATGTACAATCATCAATAGACAACCATTAATGGACAATAGACAATCATCAATGGACAATGCGCAATCATCAATGGACAAAAGACAATCATCAATGAACACTGGACAACCATTAATGGACAATGGATAATCATCAATGGACAATGAGCAATCATTCAGCACAGACACTTCTAGCTGTATACCAACCAAGAAATATATATCCAATTGACAAATCAACAATAATTCTACTTAAGTCTGTTGGAATCTACAGAAAGACAAAGAGAGGATCCAGGGGACGTGGGAAAAGACGTTATTCACTGCAGAACCAAAATAACTTTGTGACAAAATCTACAGAGTACACCCAGCCAACAACCCTAATAGCTCCAGCACAAACCAGCAGAGATGACAGCCACACATCTGGAGACTGTTCCCTCCTGGAGTCCTCAATCTCAGACCTCAGCTCCCAGGGTAGCCCCATCAAGGCTGTCCTCTGCAACGTCAGATCAATAAACAACAAAACAGCAATCATACATGATCTAATAGAGTCTTCTGATCTGGCCTGCCTGACTGAAACCTGGCTTTCTGAACCTGTTGGCCCCACCCTGGAGGCAGCTGTGCCAACAAACTATTCTGTGATATACTGCAACAGGAAAGAACGCAGGGGAGGAGGGGTTGCACTTTGCTTTAGATCAGCTTTGAAAATCAGACTACTTACTGTAGGTCCTACCAACTCGTTTGAATGCTTGGGGGTGCAACTTTCAGCTGAGGAAAACATTAACATATTGCTGATCTACCGCCCACCAGAAAAATACTCAGACTTCCTTGAGGAACTTGTAGACCTCCTATGCAACCTAACACTGGAACACCCCAGATGGATTGTTCTTGGAGATTTCAATACATGGGTGGACGACTCCTCCTCACAATTTGGAAAAGAGCTACCGTGTGCCTTACATGAACTGGGCTTCCTCCAATCAATCAGCTCTGCTACTCACAGGAAAGGTCACACTCTGGACCTTATATTCCATACTGGGCTGTCAATAGCCAATGTGGAAATTAATCCTGTTGCCTGGTCAGACCATCACACTATCCACTTCTCCCTCTCAATACCAGCCGTCAAACACCAGGTCAAGAATCAAATAAAATATCGCCGCTTAAAAGGGCAAACACCTCAACATATCCGAGATAACCTTAGCTTTGATGAATTGACTGACTCCAGCTTGGATCCTGATACTCTGGTGTTCAAATACAACAAATGTGTGTCCTCCACCTTTGAGACCATTGCTCCTCTGCGCACCAAATATCTTACTCCACACCATCATGCACAGTGGTTTGATAACGCTATAAAAGAGCTGAAAAGACAAGGCCGAAAACTTGAGAGGCTGTGGCGCAAATCTCAGTCCCCAGAAGACAAACATGCCTTAATCTTCCACTTGAAGAGCTACCAAAAGGTAATCACGGGAAAAAAATCATCCTTTCTATCACAAGAGATTGCAAATGCAGTTAACAAACCAGCCCAACTGTTCCGCACAGTGGAAAAACTCTGCAACCCAGCATGTCAAAAACTTAATATCGAGTCTTCAAAGGACCTCTGTGACCAATTTGCCCATTTCTTCACAGACAAAGTCTCCGCTATAAGGTCCGCCATCCAACTTACAGCATCTGAGCCTAATATAGCGCCGAAGACCATTAGCAGAGACAACGTAACACCTTGGTCAAACTTCAAAGAAATTGATGAAGAAGTCACATCAAGCATCCTCCTTCACGTCCGCCTAACTACCTGTGACCTGGATCCTGGCCCAACACAGTTCATGTTGAACTGCCCCGACCTGTTCGTACCGGTATTCCTCAAAATTGTTAACTGTTCCTTACAATCAGGGATACTTCCTGCTTTACTGAAGGAAGCAATCATCAGGCCTCTCCTCAAAAAACCCTCCCTGGACCCAGATGCAATGACCAGCTACAGACCTGTCTCTAACCTCCCCTTTCTGGGAAAGCTAATTGAAAAAGTTGTATACCTCCAGCTAGAAGCCAGAATCCTACAAAATAACAGTTATGACCCATTCCAGTCTGGCTTCAGGAAACACCACAGCACTGAAACTGCCCTCATCCAAATATGCAACCACCTGCTCATGGCAAGAGACAGAGGAGAGTGCTCGATCCTCATACTGCTAGACCTTTCTGCAGCCTTTGACACAGTTGACCATGACATCTTGATAAACAGGCTACAGGAATACTGCGGCATTGATGGCATAGTACTTCAGTGGTTCCAATCCTTCTTGAGTGGCAGAACCCACAAAGTGTCTATGGGGCCCTTCCTGTCCACCCCTGTAACACTTAAGTATGGGGTGCCCCAGGGCTCAATCCTCTCTCCCCTGCTTTTCACGATTTACATGTTACCGCTGGGAAAACTAATCCAAAAACATGGCCTGACATACCACTGCTATGCAGACGACACCCAACTATATCTTTCCTTCAAGCCTGGTGTGACAGACCCAACTCTAACTATAAACGCCTGCTTACGTGAACTACAGCAATGGATGAACGACAACTGGCTGAAACTAAATGCAGACAAAACTGAAGTCCTTCTGATTGGAGGGCAGAGCATGATAACAAAACAACTTAACTTGCAGTCTTCACCACTGGGAATAGGAGGCACGGATCTACGCAGCTCTGATCATGTGCGTAGCCTGATAGTTCTAATTGATGGGGATTTAAACTTCAGAACTCAAATCTCTGCTGTGGTGAAATCATCCTATTTTCACCTGAAGAACATTGCAAAAATCAAGCACCTCATACCCCCAGAAGATCTGCCAACCTTAGTCCACGCCTTCATCACATCCCGACTGGACTACTGCAATGCTCTCTACACTGGCCTTCCAAAAAAGGCCTTGTACCGCCTACAGCTGATACAGAATACTGCTGCCAGACTGCTAACCAACCAACCCCGTCACTGCCACATAACGCCAGTCCTGCATTCCCTTCACTGGCTACCTATAGAATGGAGGGTCCTATTCAAGATCGGCCTACTGACATTTAAATCCCTGAATAATCTGGGCCCTGGATACATGAAAGATATGTTACAGCTGCGAAGCAATCCCCGCATTCTCAGATCCACAGGTTCTAATAATCTAGTCATACCCAGAGTCCACTTAGAAACTTTTGGTCCCAGAGCCTTCTGTCATGCTGCCCCTACGTTTTGGAACTCCTTACCTCAACAGATCAGGACAGCCCCATCCCTGGACGTGTTTAAATCCAGACTGAAAACCCACCTGTTCAGTCTGGCATTTGCAGAAATATAACTTTTGTTGTGTGAATACTTCATCCTACTAATTACTGAATCTGAGAGAGCCTAAGCGCTTTGAGTCCTATGGGAGAAAAGCGCTATAGAAATGTTATTGTATTGTTGTATTGTATTGTATCAATGGACAAAAGACAATCATCAATGGACAATAGACAATCAACAATGGACAATCATCAATAATCAATGGATAATCATCAATGGAAAATCATCAACAGACAATGGAAAATCATCAATGTACAATTAACAAAATAGACAATGGACAATTGACAATGGACAATCAGTAATGGAGAAGCATCAAAGGACAATAGACAATCATTAATGGACAATGGACAATCATCAATGGACAATGGACAATTATTAATTGGCAATGGACAATCCTCAATGGACAATCATCAACAGACAAAAGACAATCATCAATGTACAATCATCAATAGACAATGGACAACCATTAATGGACAATGGATAATCATCAATGGACGATGAGCAGTCATTAATGGACATTGGACAATCGACAGTGGAAAATTGAAAATGGACAATCGACAATGAACAATCTTCAATATACCATCATCAATAGACAACGGACAATCATAAATGGACAATGAACAATCATCAATAGACAATGGACAATAGATAATGGACAATCATCAATGGACAATGGACAGTCATCAATGGACAATCAATGGACTATGAACAATTATCTATGAACAGTAGATAATTATCAATGGACAATAATCAATAGACAATGTACAATCATCAATGGACAATGAACAATCATCAATGGACAAGGAAAAATCATCAGTGGACAATCATCAATGGACAATAGACAATTAACAATGGTCAATCATCAATGGATAATCATAAATGGACAGCGGACAATCATCAATGGACAATAGACAATCATCAAAGGACAATGGACAATCACCAATGGTCAATGAACAATCAACAATGGATAATCATCAATGGACATTGGACAATAGACAATCAACAATGAACACTTATCAATGGACAATTGACAATCACAATGGACAATCATCAATGGACAATAGACAATGGAAAATGGAGAATCAACAGTGGACAATTGATAGTGGACAATCAACAATGAACAATTATCAATGGACAATCAACAATAGACAATCATCAATGGACAATTATTAATTGACAATGTACAATCAACAATGGACAACCATTAATGGACAATCAGGGGCGTAACTAGGCCCCACCGGGCCCCCCTGCAGATTTTCTGAGCGGGCGCCCCCCCCCCCGGGGCCCGCTCGCGGCCGTTTTGTGGGTGCTGGAGGGGTGGCAGCATGAGGGGAAAGCCTTGCCCACAGTCGGCGGGGAGAGGGGTAGTTCCCCCCTCTCCCTCACCTCGGGGCTCTCCCCTCTGCGCTCCCCTCCAGCTCGTAAATGTCTGTGGGGCTGTGGTGGGCAGCGAGCGGCGGGCAGATACATACCTGCTTCAGTGCGTTCCATCGGAGACTTCTCCCTCTAGCGGCTGACGTCACTTCCGGAAGTGACGTCAGCCGCTAGAGGGAGAAGTCTCCGATGGAACGCACGGAAGCAGGTATGTATCTGCCCGCCGCTCGCTGCCCACCACAGCCCCACAGACACTTACGAGCTGGAGGGGAGCGCAGAGGGGAGAGCCCCGAGGTGAGGGAGAGGGGGGAACTACCCCTCTCCCCGCCGACTGTGGGCAAGGCTTTCCCCTCATGCTGCCACCCCTCCAGCACCCACAAAACGGCCCCGAGCGGGCCCCAGGGGGGGGGGGGGCGGGCCCCCCCGCGGGCGCAGGGGCTGCAGGGCCTATTCCTACGCCCCTGTGGACAATAGACAATTGTCAATGGACAATGGACAACCATTAATGGACAATGGATAATCATCAATGGACAATGAGCAATCATCAATGGACATTGGACAATGGACAGTGAAAAATTGAAAATGGACAATCGACAATGAACTATCTTCAATATACCATCATCGATGGACAATGGACAATCATAAATGGGCAATCATCAATAGACAATGGACAATAGATAATGGACAATCATCAATGGACAATGGACAGTCATCAATGGACAATCATCAATGGACTATGAACAATCATCTATGGACAGTAGATAATCATCAATGGACAATAATCAATAGACAATGTACAATCATCAATGGACAATAGAGAATCATCAATGGAGAATCATCAATGGACAATGGAGAATCATCAATGGACAATGGAGAATCATCAATGGACAATGGAAAATCAACAATGGACAATGAAAAATCGACTATGGGCAATCATCAGTGGACAATGGACAATTATCAAAGGACAATCATCAATGGACAGTGGACACTCATCAATGGACATTGAACAATCATCAATGAACAATGGAAAAACATCAATGAGCAATAGATAATCATCAATGGACAATAGAAAATCAAAAATGAGCAATCATCAATAAACAATGGATAATCATCAATGGAAAATCATCAACAGACAATGGAAAATCTTCAATGTACAATTATCAATGGACAATGGATAATCATCAATGGACAATAGACACTCAACAATGAACACTTATCAATGGACAATTGATAATCACAGTGGGCAATCATCAATGGACAGTGGACAATGATCAATGGACAATGGACACTCATCAGTGGACAATAGACAATGGAAATGGAGAATCAACAATGGACAATTGATAGTGGACAATCAACAGTGGACAATAGACAATCATCAATGGACAATGGACAATTATTAATTGGCTATGGACAATCCTCAATGGACAATGGGCAATCATCAATAGACAAAAGACAATCATCAATGTACAATAGACAACCATTAATGGACAATGGATAATCATCAATGGACAATGAGCAATCATCAATGGACATTGGACAATCGACAGTGGAAAATTAAAAATGGACAATCGACAATGAACAATCTTCAATATACCATCATGAATAGACAACGGACAGTCATCAATGGACAATGAACAATCATCAATAGACAATGGACAATAGATAATGGACAATCATCAATGGACAATGGACAGTCATCAATGGACAATGGACAATCATCAATGGACTATGAACAATTATCTATGGACAGTAGATAATCATCAATGGACAATAATCAATAGACAATGTGCAATCATAAATGGACAATGGACAATCATCAATGGACAATGAACAATCATCAATGGACAATGAACAATCAATGGACAATCATTAATGGACAAGGAAAAATCATCAGTGGACAATCATCAATGGACAATAGACAATTAACAATGGTCAATCATAAAGGGATAATCATCAATGGATAATGGATAATCATAAATGGACAGCGGACAACCATCAATGGGCAATAGACAATCATCAAAGGACAATGGACAATCACCAATGGTCAATGAACAATCAACAATGGATAATCATCAATGGACATTGGACAATAGACAATGGAAAATGGAGAATCAACAGTGGACAATTGATAGTGGACAATCAACAATGAACAATTATCAATGGACAATCAACAATCAACAATAGACAATCATCAATGGACAATGGACAATTATTAACTGACAATGGACAATCCTCAATGGACAATGGGCAATCATCAATAGACAATAATCAATGTACAATCATCAATGGACAATGGACAACCATTAATGGACAATAGACAATCGTCAATGAGTAATGGACAACCATTAATGGACAATGGATAATCATCAATGGACACTGAGCAATCGTCAATGGGCATTGGGCAATGGACAGTGAAAAACTGAAAATGAACAATCGACAATGAACAATCTTCAATATACCATCATCAATGGACAATGGACAATCATAAATGGACAATCAACAATGGACAATCGATAATGGCCAATCATCAATGGACAATGGACAGTCATCAATGGACAATCATCAATGGACTATGAACAATCATCTATGGACAGTAGATAATCATCAATAGACAATGGACAATAATCAATGGACAATGGAGAATCATCAATGGACAATGGAGAATCATCAATGGACAATCATCAATGGACAATCATCAATGGACAATGGAAAATCAACAATGGACAATTGAAAATCAACAATGGACAATGAAAAATCGACTATGGGCAATCATCAGTGGACAATTGACAATCATCAAAGGACAATCATCAATGGACAGTGGACACTCATCAATGGACATTGAACAATCATCAATGAACAATGGAAAAACATCAATGAGCAATAGATAATCCTCAATGGACTATAGAAAATCAAAAATGGGCAATCATCAATAAACAATGGATAATCATCAATAGAAAATCATCAACAGACAATGGAAAATCTTCAATGTACAATTATCAATGGACAATGGATAATCATCAATGGAAAATAGACAATCAACAATGAACACTTATCAATAGACAATTGATAATCACAGTGGGCAATCATCGATGGACAGTGGACAATGATCAATGGACAATGGACACTCATCAGTGGACAATAGACAATGGAAATGGAGAATCAACAATGGACAATTGATAGTGGACAATCAACAATGGACAATAGACAATCATCAATGGACAATGGACAATTATTAATTGGCTATGGACAATCCTTAATGGACAATGGACAATCATCAATAGACAAAAGACAATCATCAATGTATAATGGACAACCATTAATGGACAATGGATAATCATCAATGGACAATGAGCAATCATCAATGGACATTGGACAATCGACAGTGGAAAATTAAAAATGGACAATCGACAATGAACAATCTTCAATATACCATCATCAATGGACAATGGACAGTCATCAATGGACAATCATCAATGGACTATGAACAATCATCTATGGACAGTAGATAATCATCAATGGACAATAATCAATAGACAATGTACAATCATCAATGGACAATAGAGAATCATCAATGGAGAATCATCAATGGACAATGGAGAATCATCAATAGACAATGTACAATCATAAATGGACAATGGAGAATCATCAATGGACAATGGAGAATCATCAATGGACAATGGAAAATCAACAATGGACAATGAAAAATCGACTATGGGCAATCATCAGTGGACAATGGACAATCATCAAAGGACAATCATCAATGGACAGTGGACACTCATCAATGGACATTGAACAATCATCAATGAACAATGGAAAAACATCAATGAGCAATACATAATCATCAATGGACAATAGAAAATCAAAAATGGGCAATCATCAATAAACAATGGATAATCATCAATGGAAAATCATCAACAGACAATGGAAAATCTTCAATGTACAATTATCAATGGACAATGGATAATCATCAATGGAAAATAGACAATCAACAATGAACACTTATCAATGGACAATTGATAATCACAGTGGGCAATCATCAATGGACAGTGGACAATGATCAATGGACAATGGACACTCATCAGTGGACAATAGACAATGGAAATGGAGAATCAACAATGGACAATTGATAGTGGACAATCAACAATGGACAATAGACAATCATCAATGGACAATGGACAATCATCAATGGACAATGGAAAATCAACAATGGACAATTGAAAATCAACAATGGACAATGAAAAATCGACTATGGGCAATCATCAGTGGACAATTGACAATCATCAAAGGACAATCATCAATGGACAGTGGACACTCATCAATGGACATTGAACAATCATCAATGAACAATGGAAAAACATCAATGAGCAATAGATAATCCTCAATGGACTATAGAAAATCAAAAATGGGCAATCATCAATAAACAATGGATAATCATCAATGGAAAATCATCAACAGACAATGGAAAATCTTCAATGTACAATTATCAATGGACAATGGATAATCATCAATGGAAAATAGACAATCAACAATGAACACTTATCAATGGACAATTGATAATCACAGTGGGCAATCATCGATGGACAGTGGACAATGATCAATGGACAATGGACACTCATCAGTGGACAATAGACAATGGAAATGGAGAATCAACAATGGACAATTGATAGTGGACAATCAACAATGGACAATAGACAATCATCAATGGACAATGGACAATTATTAATTGGCTATGGACAATCCTTAATGGACAATGGACAATCATCAATAGACAAAAGACAATCATCAATGTATAATGGACAACCATTAATGGACAATGGATAATCATCAATGGACAATGAGCAATCATCAATGGACATTGGACAATCGACAGTGGAAAATTAAAAATGGACAATCGACAATGAACAATCTTCAATATACCATCATCAATGGACAATGGACAGTCATCAATGGACAATCATCAATGGACTATGAACAATCATCTATGGACAGTAGATAATCATCAATGGACAATAATCAATAGACAATGTACAATCATCAATGGACAATAGAGAATCATCAATGGAGAATCATCAATGGACAATGGAGAATCATCAATAGACAATGTACAATCATCAATGGACAATGGAGAATCATCAATGGACAATGGAGAATCATCAATGGACAATGGAAAATCAACAATGGACAATGAAAAATCGACTATGGGCAATCATCAGTGGACAATGGACAATCATCAAAGGACAATCATCAATGGACAGTGGACACTCATCAATGGACATTGAACAATCATCAATGAACAATGGAAAAACATCAATGAGCAATAGATAATCATCAATGGACAATAGAAAATCAAAAATGGGCAATCATCAATAAACAATGGATAATCATCAATGGAAAATCATCAACAGACAATGGAAAATCTTCAATGTACAATTATCAATGGACAATGGATAATCATCAATGGAAAATAGACAATCAACAATGAACACTTATCAATGGACAATTGATAATCACAGTGGGCAATCATCAATGGACAGTGGACAATGATCAATGGACAATGGACACTCATCAGTGGACAATAGACAATGGAAATGGAGAATCAACAATGGACAATTGATAGTGGACAATCAACAATGGACAATAGACAATCATCAATGGACAATGGACAATTATCAATGTACAATCATCAATAGACAACCATTAATGGACAATAGACAATCATCAATGGACAATGCGCAATCATCAATGGACAAAAGACAATCATCAATGAACACTGGACAACCATTAATGGACAATTGATAATTATCAATGGACAATGAGCAATCATCAATGGACAACAGACAATCATCAATGAACACTGGACAACCATTAATGGACAATGGATAATCATCAATGGACAATGAGCAATCATCAATGGACAAAAGACAATCATCAATGGACAATAGACAATCAACAATGGACAATCATCAATAATCAATGGATAATCATCAATGGAAAATCATCAACAGACAATGGAAAATCATCAATGTACAATTAACAATAGACAATGGACAATTGACAATGGACAATCAGTAATGGAGAAGCATCAAAGGACAATAGACAATCATTAATGGACAATGGACAATCATCAATGGACAATGGACAATTATTAATTGGCAATGGACAATCCTCAATGGACAATCATCAACAGACAAAAGACAATCATCAATGTACAATCATCAATAGACAATGGACAACCATTAATGGACAATGGATACTCATCAATGGACAATGAGCAATCATTAATGGACATTGGACAATCGACAGTGGTAAATTGAAAATGGACAATCGACAATGAACAATCTTCAATATACCATCATCAATAGACAACGGACAATCATAAATGGACAATGAACAATCATCAATAGACAATGGACAATAGATAATGGACAATCATCAATGGACAATGGACAGTCATCAATGGACAATCAATGGACTATGAACAATTATCTATGAACAGTAGATAATTATCAATGGACAATAATCAATAGACAATGTACAATCATCAATGGACAATGAACAATCATCAATGGACAATCATTAATGGACAAGGAAAAATCATCAGTGGACAATCATCAATGGACAATAGACAATTAACAATGGTCAATCATCAATGGATAATCATAAATGGACAGCGGACAATCATCAATGGACAATAGACAATCATCAAAGGACAATGGACAATCACCAATGGTCAATGAACAATCAACAATGGATAATCATCAATGGACATTGGACAATAGACAATCAACAATGAACACTTATCAATGGACAATTGACAATCACAATGGACAATCATCAATGGACAATAGACAATGGAAAATGGAGAATCAACAGTGGACAATTGATAGTGGACAATCAACAATGAATAATTATCAATGGACAATCAACAATAGACAATCATCAATGGACAATTATTAATTGACAATGTACAATCAACAATGGACAACCATTAATGGACAATAGACAATTGTCAATGGACAATGGACAACCATTAATGGACAATGGATAATCATCAATGGACAATGAGCAATCATCAATGGACATTGGACAATGGACAGTGAAAAATTGAAAATGGACAATCGACAATGAACTATCTTCAATATACCATCATCGATGGAAAATGGACAATCATAAATGGGCAATCATCAATAGACAATGGACAATAGATAATGGACAATCATCAATGGACAATGGACAGTCATCAATGGACAATCATCAATGGACTATGAACAATCATCTATGGACAGTAGATAATCATCAATGGACAATAATCAATAGACAATGTACAATCATCAATGGACAATAGAGAATCATCAATGGAGAATCATCAATGGACAATGGAGAATCATCAATAGACAATGTACAATCATCAATGGACAATGGAGAATCATCAATGGACAATGGAGAATCATCAATGGACAATGGAAAATCAACAATGGACAATGAAAAATCGACTATGGGCAATCATCAGTGGACAATGGACAATCATCAAAGGACAATCATCAATGGACAGTGGACACTCATCAATGGACATTGAACAATCATCAATGAACAATGGAAAAACATCAATGAGCAATAGATAATCATCAATGGACAATAGAAAATCAAAAATGGGCAATCATCAATAAACAATGGATAATCATCAATGGAAAATCATCAACAGACAATGGAAAATCTTCAATGTACAATTATCAATGGACAATGGATAATCATCAATGGACAATAGACACTCAACAATGAACACTTATCAATGGACAATTGATAATCACAGTGGGCAATCATCAATGGACAGTGGACAATGATCAATGGACAATGGACACTTATCAGTGGACAATAGACAATGGAAATGGAGAATCAACAATGGACAATTGATAGTGGACAATCAACAGTGGACAATAGACAATCATCAATGGACAATGGACAATTATTAATTGGCTATGGACAATCCTCAATGGACAATGGGCAATCATCAATAGACAAAAGACAATCATCAATGTACAATAGACAACCATTAATGGACAATGGATAATCATCAATGGACAATGAGCAATCATCAATGGACATTGGACAATCGACAGTGGAAAATTAAAAATGGACAATCGACAATGAACAATCTTCAATATACCATCATGAATAGACAACGGACAGTCATCAATGGACAATGAACAATCATCAATAGACAATGGACAATAGATAATGGACAATCATCAATGGACTATGAACAATTATCTATGGACAGTAGATAATCATCAATGGACAATGGACAATAATCAATAGACAATGTACAATCATAAATGGACAATGGACAATCATCAATGGACAATGAACAATCATCAATGGACAATGAACAATCAATGGACAATCATTAATGGACAAGGAAAAATCATCAGTGGACAATCATCAATGGACAATAGACAATTAACAATGGTCAATCATAAAGGGATAATCATCAATGGATAATGGATAATCATAAATGGACAGCGGACAACCATCAATGGGCAATAGACAATCATCAAAGGACAATGGACAATCACCACTGGTCAATGAACAATCAACAATGGATAATCATCAATGGACATTGGACAATAGACAATGGAAAATGGAGAATCAACAGTGGACAATTGATAGTGGACAATCAACAATGAACAATTATCAATGGACAATCAACAATCAACAATAGACAATCATCAATGGACAATGGACAATTATTAACTGACAATGGACAATCCCCAATGGACAATGGGCAATCATCAATAGACAATAATCAATGTACAATCATCAATGGACAATGGACAACCATTAATGGACAATAGACAATCGTCAATGAGTAACGGACAACCATTAATGGACAATGGATAATCATCAATGGACACTGAGCAATCTTCAATGGGCATTGGGCAATGGACAGTGAAAAACTGAAAATGAACAATCGACAATGAACAATCTTCAATATACCATCATCAATGGACAATGGACAATCATAAATGGACAATCAACAATGGACAATCGATAATGGCCAATCATCAATGGACAATGGACAGTCATCAATGGACAATCATCAATGGACTATGAACAATCATCTATGGACAGTAGATAATCATCAATAGACAATGGACAATAATCAATGGACAATGGAGAATCATCAATGGACAATGGAGAATCATCAATGGACAATGGAGAATCATCAATGGACAATCATCAATGGACAATCATCAATGGACAATGGAAAATCAACAATGGACAATAAAAAATCAACAATGGACAATGAAAAATCGACTATGGGCAACCATCAGTTGACAATTGACAATCATCAAAGGACAATCATCAATGGACAGTGGACAATCACCACTGGTCAATGAACAATCAACAATGGATAATCAGCAATGGACATTGGACAATAGACAATGGAAAATGGAGAATCAACAGTGGACAATTGGTAGTGGACAATCAACAATGAACAATTATCAATGGACAATCAACAATCAACAGTAGACAATCATCAATGGACAATGGACAATTATTAACTGACAATGGACAGCGGACAACCATCAATGGGCAATAGACAATCATCAAAGGACAATGGACAATCACCACTGGTCAATGAACAATCAACAATGGATAATCAGCAATGGACATTGGACAATAGACAATGGAAAATGGAGAATCAACAGTGGACAATTGGTAGTGGACAATCAACAATGAACAATTATCAATGGACAATCAACAATCAACAGTAGACAATCATCAATGGACAATGGACAATTATTAACTGACAATGGACAATCCTCAATGGACAATGGGCAATCATCAATAGACAATAATCAATGTACAATCATCAATGGACAATGGACAACCATTAATGGACAATAGACAATCTTCAATGAGTAATGGACAACCATTAATGGACAATGGATAATCATCAATGGACACTGAGCAATCATCAATGGACATTGGGCAATGGACAGTGAAAAATTGAAAATGGACAATCGACAATGAACAATCTTCAATGTACCATCATCAATGGACAATGGACAATCATAAATGGACAATCAACAATGGACAATAGATAATGGACAATCATCAATGGACAATGGACAGTCATCAATGGACACTCATCAATGGACTATGAACAATCATCTATGGACAGTAGATAATCATCAATAGACAATGGACAATAATCAATGGACAATGGAGAATCATCAATGGACAATGGAGAATCATCAATGGACAATGGAGAATCATCAATGGACAATCATCAATGGACAATGGAAAATCAACAGTGGACAATTGAAAATTAACAATGGACAATAAAAAATCGACTATGGGCAATCATCAGTGGACAATCGACAATCATCAAAAGACAATCATCAATGGACAGTGGACACTCATCAATGGACATTGAACAATCATCAATGGAAAAACATCAATGAGCAATAGATAATCATCAATGGACAATAGAAAATCAAAAATGGACAATCAATAAACAATGGATAATCATCAATGGAAAATCATCAACAGACAATGGAAAATCTTCAATGTACAATTATCAATGGACAATCATCAATAGACAATTGACAATGGACAATCGGTAATGGAGAAGCATCAAAGGACAATAGACAATCATTAATGGACAATCATTAATGGGCAATTGACATTTGACAATGGACAATGGACAATCATTCAATGGAAAATCAACAATGGACAACTGACAATGGACATTGGACAATCATCAAAAGACAATTGAGAATCATCAATGGGCAATCATCAATAGACAATGGACAATCATCAATAGACAATCATCAATGTACAATCATCAATGCACAAAAGACAATTGTCAATGGATAATCATCAATGGACAATGGACAATCATGAATGGACAAATGACAGTGAAAAATTGAAAATGGACAATCAACAATGAACAATCTTCAATATACAATCATCAATGGACAATGGACAATCATAAATGGGCAATGGACAATCATCAATAGACAATGGACAATCTTCAATGGATAATCCTTAATGCACAATCATCAATGAACATGGGACAATGGAAAATCATCAATGGACAATGGACAGTCATCAATGGACAATGAACTATCATCAATGGGCAATGGACAATAGACAATCAACAATGGGCTATGGACAATCATCAATAGGCAATGGATAATCATCAATGGACAGTTTACAATCATCAATGGACAATTGACAAACAACAATGGACAATCAATGGACATTGGATAATCATCAATGGACAATCATCAATAGACAATGTACAATCATCAATGTACAATCATCAATGGACAATGGATAATCAATGATGCTCGGATACCTCTTTTTGATATCTGGGTTGTTCCAGATCCGGATAGAAAAAAATCTGGATAAATCCAGATATCTGGATTCGAACCGTTCGGAAATCCGAGTCTATCCAGATTTCCGAACTAGTGTTGGGCGAACAGTGTTCGCCACTGTTCGGGTTCTGCAGAACATCACCCTGTTCGGGTGATGTTCGAGTTTGGCCGAACACCTGATGGTGTTCGTCCAAACTGTTCGGCCATATGGCCGAACTAAGAGCGCATGGCCGAACGTTACCCGAACGTTCGGCTAGCGCTGTGATTGGCCGAACGGGTCACGTGTAGTGTTGGGCGAACATCTAGATGTTCGGGTTCGGGCCGAACATGGCCGCGATGTTCGGGTGTTCGAGCCGAACTCCGAACATAATGGAAGTCAATGGGGACCCGAACTTTCGTGCTTTGTAAAGCCTCCTTATATGCTACATACCCCAAATTTACAGGGTATGTGCACCTTGGGAGTGGGTACAAGAGGAAAAAAAATTTAGCAAAAAGAGCTTACAGTTTTTGAGAAAATCGATTTTAAAGTTTCAAAGGGAAAACTGTCTTTTAAATGCGGGAAATGTCTGTTTTCTTTGCACAGGTAACATGCTTTTTGTCGGCATGCAGTCATAAATGTAATACATATAAGAGGTTCCAGGAAAAGGGACCGGTAACGCTAACCCAGCAGCAGCACACGTGATGGAACAGGAGGAGGGTGGCGCAGGAGGAGAAGGCCACGCTTTGAGACACAACAACCCAGGCTTTGCATGAGGACAAGAAGTGTGCGGATAGCAATTTGCGTTTTGTCGCCATGCAGTCATAAATGTAATACAGATGAGAGGTTCAATAAACAGGGACCGGAAACGCTAACCCATCACAGATGTTCATTGTTCATGTTACTTGGTTGGGGTCCGGGAGTGTTGCGTAGTCGTTTCCAATCCAGGATTGATTCATTTTAATTTGAGTCAGACGGTCTGCATTTTCTGTGGAGAGGCGGATACGCCGATCTGTGACGATGCCTCCGGCAGCACTGAAACAGCGTTCCGACATAACGCTGGCTGCCGGGCAAGCCAGCACCTCTATTGCGTACATTGCCAGTTTGTGCCAGGTGTCTAGCTTCGATACCCAATAGTTGAAGGGTGCAGATGGATTGTTCAACACAGCTATGCCATCTGACATGTAGTCCTTGACCATCTTCTCCAGGCGATCGGTGTTGGAGGTGGATCTGCACGCTTGCTGTTCTGTGTGCTGCTGCATGGGTGTCAGAAAATTTTCCCACTCCAAGGACACTGCCGATACCATTCCCTTTTGGGCACTAGCTGCGGCTTGTGTTGTTTGCTGCCCTCCTGGTCGTCCTGGGTTTGCGGAAGTCAGTCTGTCGGCGTACAACTGGCTAGCGGAGGGGGAGGATGTCAATCTCCCCTTTAAAGTCTCCACAAGGGCCTGCTGGTATTCTTCCATTTTGACCTGTCGGACTCTTTCTTCAAGCAGTTTTGGAACATTGTGTTTGTACCGTGGATCCAGAAGGGTATAAACCCAGTAATTGGTGTTGTCCAGAATGCGCACAATGCGTGGGTCGCGTTCAATGCAGTCCTAGGCCGAAGAGGTCATAGCCTAGGGTCACAAAAACCTGTTTATTTGGGCTATTTCAATGGTAGTGATGGTGACGTACATAAATCTCAGCCATGGCCGTTAGCAACGTCTGCATTTCACGAAATGTCTCATGCAGGTAGAAGACATATTGTTAGACTTGGATTCCAAAGATGGGGTCCCTACATCTCTGCAAACCAGAGTTACAGGGGTCCAAAATTGGTAAAATCCCCCATAGGCTTTCATTGCCTCCCTATTTCACTTTCCAAAATCTCACATCTTTTCAAAGGGCAATGGCTCAGCAGTATCAAATTTTCTAGCATTGTAGGGACCCTTAGGGGGAACATGACTGGTGAGTTTCGGGCCCCTAGGCCAAAGAGGTCATAGCCTAGCGTCACAAAAACCTGTTTATTTGGGCTATTTCAATGGTAGTGATGGTGACGTACATAAATCTCAGCCATGGCCGTTAGCAACGTCTGAATTTCACGAAATGTCTCATGCAGGTAGAAGACATATTGTTAGACTTGGATTCCAAAACGGGGTCCCTACATCTCTGCAAACCAGAGTTACAGGGGTCCAAAATTGGTAAAATCCCCCATAGACTTTCATTGCCTCCCTATTTCACTTTCCAAAATCTCACATCTTTTCAAAGGGCAATGGCTCAGCAGTACCAAATTTTCTAGCATTGTAGGGACCCTTAGGGGGAACATGACTGGTGAGTTTCGGGCCCCTAGGCAAAAGAGGTCATAGCCTAGGGTCACAAAAACCTGTTTATTTGGGCTATTTTAAATGGTAGTGATGGTGACATACATAAATCTCAGCCATGGCCGTTAGCAACGTCTGAATTTCACGAAATGTCTCATGCAGGTAGAAGATATATTGTTAGTGTTAGATTTGGATTCCAAAGATGGGGTCCCTACATCTCTGCAAACCAGAGTTACAGGGGTCCAAAATTGGTAAAATCCCCCATAGACTTTCATTGCCTCCCTATTTCACTTTCCAAAATCTCACATCTTTTCAAAGGGCAATGGCTCAGCAGTACCAGATTTTCTAGCATTGTAGGGACCCTTAGGGGGATCATGACTGGTGAGTTTTGCCACTGCTGAGCCATTGCCCTTTGAAATGGTGTGAGATTTTGGAACGGTAAATAGTAGGCCCAATGAAAGCCTATGGGGGATTTTACCAATTTTGGAGCCCTGTAACTCTGGTTTGCAGAGATGTAGGGACCCCATTTTTGGAATCCAAGTCTAACAATATGTCTTCTACCTGCATGAGACATTTCGTGAAATTCAGACGTTGCTAACGGCCATGGCTGAGATTTATGTACGTCACCATCACTACCATTGAAATAGCCCAAATAAACAGGTTTTTGTGACCCTAGGCTATGACCTCTTTGGCCTAGGGGCCCGAAACTCACCAGTCATGTTCCCCCTAAGGGTCCCTACAATGCTAGAAAATTTGGTACTGCTGAGCCATTGCCCTTTGAAAAGATGTGAGATTTTGGAAAGTGAAATAGGGAGGCAATGAAAGTCTATGGGGGATTTTACCAATTTTGGACCCCTGTAACTCTGGTTTGCAGAGATGTAGGGACCCCATCTTTGGAATCCAAGTCTAACAATATGTCTTCTACCTGCATGAGATATTTCATGAAATTCAGACGTTGCTAACGGCCATGGCTGAGATTTATGTACGTCACCATCACTACCATTGAAATAGCCCAAATAAACAGGTTTTTGTGACCCTAGGCTATGACCTCTTCGGCCTAGGGACCCGAAACTCACCATTCATGTTCCCCCTAAGGGTCCCTACAATGCTAGAAAATTTGCCCCTGCTGATCATTTGCCCTTTGAAAAGATGTGAGATTTTGGAACTGTAAATAGGAGGCCCAATGAAAGCCTATGGGGGATTTTACCAATTTTGGACCCCTGTAACTCTGGTTTGCAGAGATGTAGGGACCCCATCTTTGGAATCCAAGTCTAACAATATGTCTTCTACCTGCATGAGACATTTCGTGAAATTCAGACGTTGCTAACGGCCATGGCTGAGATTTATGTACGTCACCATCATTACCATTCAAATAGCCCAAATAAACAGGTTTTTGTGACCCTAGGCTATGACCTCTTTGGCCTAGGGGCCCGAAACTCACCAGTCATGTTCCCCCTAAGGGTCCCTACAATGCTAGAAAATTTGGTACTGCTGAGCCATTGCCCTTTGAAAAGATGTGAGATTTTGGAAAGTGAAATAGGGAGGCAATGAAAGCCTATGGGGGATTTTACCAATTTTGGACCCCTGTAACTCTGGTTTGCAGAGATGTAGGGACCCCATCTTTGGAATCCAAGTCTAACAATATGTCTTCTACCTGCATGAGACATTTCGTGAAATTCAGACGTTGCTAACGGCCATGGCTGAGATTTATGTACGTCACCATCACTACCATTGAAATTGCCCAAATAAACAGGTTTTTGTGACCCTAGGCTATGACCTCTTCGGCCTAGGGGCCCGAAACTCTCCAGTCATGTTCCCCCTAAGGGTCCCTACAATGCTAGAAAATTTGCCACTGCTGATCATTTGCCCTTTGAAAAGATGTGAGATTTTGGAACTGTAAATAGGAGGCCCAATGAAAGCCTATGGGGGATTTTTACCAATTTTGGACCCCTGTAACTCTGGTTTGCAGAGATGTAGGGACCCCATCTTTGGAATCCAAGTCTAACAATATGTCTTCTACCTGCATGAGACATTTCGTGAAATTCAGACGTTGCTAACGGCCATGGCTGAGATTTATGTACGTCACCATCACTACCATTGAAATAGCCCAAATAAACAGGTTTTTGTGACCCTAGGCTATGACCTCTTCGGCCTAGGGGCCCGAAACTCACCAGTCATGTTCCCCCTAAGGGTCCCTACAATGCTAGAAAATTTGCCACTGCTGATCATTTGCCCTTTGAAAAGATGTGAGATTTTGGAACTGTAAATAGGAGGCCCAATGAAAGCCTATGGGGGATTTTTACCAATTTTGGACCCCTGTAACTCTGGTTTGCAGAGATGTAGGGACCCCATCTTTGGAATCCAAGTCTAACAATATGTCTTCTACCTGCATGAGACATTTCGTGAAATTCAGACGTTGCTAACGGCCATGGCTGAGATTTATGTACGTCACCATCACTACCATTGAAATAGCCCAAATAAACAGGTTTTTGTGACCCTAGGCTATGACCTCTTCGGCCTAGGGGCCCGAAACTCACCAGTCATGTTCCCCCTAAGGGTCCCTACAATGCTAGAAAATTTGCCACTGCTGATCATTTGCCCTTTGAAAAGATGTGAGATTTTGGAACTGTAAATAGGAGGCCCAATGAAAGCCTATGGGGGATTTTTACCAATTTTGGACCCCTGTAACTCTGGTTTGCAGAGATGTAGGGACCCCATCTTTGGAATCCAAGTCTAACAATATGTCTTCTACCTGCATGAGACATTTTGTGAAATTCAGACGTTGCTAACGGCCATGGCTGAGATTTATGTACGTCACCATCACTACCATTGAAATTGCCCAAATAAACAGGTTTTTGTGACCCTAGGCTATGACCTCTTCGGCCTAGGACTGCATTAAACGCGACCCACGCATTGTGCGCATTCTGGACAACACCAATTACTGGGTTTATACCCTTCTGGATCCACGGTACAAACACAATGTTCCAAAACTGCTTGAAGAAAGAGTCCGACAGGTCAAAATGGAAGAATACCAGCAGGCCCTTGTGGAGACTTTAAAGAGGAGATTGACATCCTCCCCCTCCTCTAGCCAGTTGTACGCCGACAGACTGACTTCCGCAAACCCAGGACGACCAGGAGGGCAGCAAACAACACAAGCCGCAGCTAGTGCCCAAAAGGGAATGGTATCGGCAGTGTCCTTGGAGTGGGAAAATTTTCTGACACCCATGCAGCAGCACACAGAACAGCAAGCGTGCAGATCCACCTCCAACACCGATCGCCTGGAGAAGATGGTCAAGGACTACATGTCAGATGGCATAGCTGTGTTGAACAATCCATCTGCACCCTTCAACTATTGGGTATCGAAGCTAGACACCTGGCACAAACTGGCAATGTACGCAATAGAGGTGCTGGCTTGCCCGGCAGCCAGCGTTATGTCGGAACGCTGTTTCAGTGCTGCCGGAAGCATCGTCACAGATCGGCGTATCCGCCTCTCCACAGAAAATGCAGACCGTCTGACTCAAATTAAAATGAATCAATCCTGGATTGGAAATGACTACGCAACACTCCCGGACCCCAACCAAGTAACATGAACAATGAACATCTGTGATGGGTTAGCGTTTCCGGTCCCTGTTTATTGAACCTCTCATCTGTATTACATTTATGACTGCATGGCGACAAAATGCAAATTGCTATCCGCACGCTTCTTGTCCTCATGCAAGGCCTGGGTTGTTGTGTCTCAAAGCGTGGCCTTCTCCTCCTGCGCCACCCTCCTCCTGTTCCATCACGTGTGCTGCTGCTGGGTTAGCGTTACCGGTCCCTTTTCCTGGAACCTCTTATATGTATTACATTTATGACTGCATGCCGACAAAAAGCATGTTACCTGTGCAAAGAAAACAGACATTTCCCGCATTTAAAAGACAGTTTTCCCTTTGAAACTTTAAAATCGATTTTTTCAAAAACTATAAGCTCTTTTTGCTAATTTTTTTTCCTCTTGTACCCACTCCCAAGGTGCACATACCCTGCAAATTTGGGGTATGTAGCATGTAAGGAAGCTTTACAAAGCACGAAAGTTCGGGTCCCCATTGACTTCCATTATGTTCGGAGTTCGGGTCGAACACCCGAACATCGCGGCGATGTTCGGCGAACGTTCGCGAACCCGAACATCTAGGTGTTCGCCCAACACTATTCCGAACCCATTATTCGGGAAATCTGGAATCCGGACTGAAATCCGGAACTGGCCTTTAAATTGCTTCCAAAACGTCTTTTATAGTAAATGATGCATGAAGCATCAAGTTTTTTAAAATAAAAACAGCAATTGTTTATGTGGGGAGGTATAATACAAAAAAAAAAGTTAGTAGTACAGTAATCTAATCCCTAATAACCTACAAGACAAGACAAATAACATTTATATTGCGCTTTTCTCCTTGCGGACTCAAAGCGCCAGAGCAGAGCAGCAGCCACTAGGGCGCGCTCTATTGGCAGTAGCAGTGTAAGGGAGACTTGCCAAAGGTCTCCTACTGAATTAGTGCTGGCTTACTGAATAGGCAGAGCCGAGATTCGAACCCTGGTCTCCTGTGTCAGAGGCAGAGCCCTTAACCATTACACCATCAGCCAACTGCTACCATCAGCCAACTGCCAACAAGCTATACTGTAGCTAAGGCTGGCAGCAGGCCTAGTCTGTGCACACAGCAGACCCTAACCTAGCCTAGCAACTGCAGCACTGAGTCTGACTGTCACACTGACTAAAATCAAAATACAAGCTAGCTGACTAAAAAACTAAAATACTGGTGAAGTACAGGTGTTCAGGAGCAAAAATGCTAGGTTTAACCACTTCAGCCTAACTGGACGAAAATTTTCGTCCAGTTAGGCTGCGCGCACTCCCGCGGGTCCCGCGCGCTCCCGCGGGCCCCCCCGTGCGCGCCCCCGCTGCTGGCCATTAGCCCACCGATCAGTGAAAGGGATTATAAATCCCTTTCGCTGATCGGACCCCCCCGGAGAAAAGCCGACAGCGTCTCTTCAGACGCTGCGGCTTTTCTGAGCTCTGGTCTCCTTTCTTCTGCCTGGGAGCGAGATCGATTGCTCCCAGGACTTTTTGACTGTGGCCATCTTGTGGCCAAATAGCAAATTACACCAAAAACACACACTGTGTTAAATAAATACATTTAAATACATTAAAAAACCCCTGTTTACCTCCCACACCAAAAAATACCCACATACAAGTTTAAATAAAAAATAAAAAAATTACAATAAAAAAAAAAAACTATAAATAGTTACCTAGGGGTCTGAATTTTTTAAATATGCATGTCAAAGGAGTATATCAATATGATTTAATAAATTATGGGCTTCTAAATAGTGATGGACGCAAATTGAAAAAATGCACCTTTATTTCCAAATAAAATATTGTCGCCATACATTGTGATAGGGACATAATTTTAACGGTGTAATACCCAGGACATATGGGCAAATACAATACGTGAGTTTTAATTATGGAGGCATGTATTATTTTAAAACTATAATGGCTGAAAACTGAGAAATAATGAATTTTTTCCATTTTTTCTTATTCTTCCTGTTAAAATGCATTTACAGTAAAGTGGCTCTTAGCAAAATGTACCACCCACAGAAAACCTAATTGGTGGCGGAAAAAACAAGATATAGATCAATTCATTGTGATGAGTAGTGGCAAATGAATGGGAGGTGAAAGTTGCTCGGATGTAAAAAAAATTTCCACCCTGTAGGCTGAAGTGGTTAACACAGTAATACAGCACTTGCTTAGTCAACAGCACTGGAGATGTCTCTCAGTGAGCAGTCACAAGCAAGGACGAGATTCTCATCATGGCGCCCGCCTTATATACAGGAGTAGAGATGGCTCGAACCTCCGATTTTCAGTTCATGAACCTCGAATGCGAACCGCCGCAAAAAGTTTGGTCCGTGAAAACTTTTCAAACCGCAATAGACTTCAATGGGGATGCGAGCCTTGAAAATTAGAAACATTTATGCTGGCCACCAAAGTGATGGAAAAGATGTTTCAAGGGGTCTAACACCTGAGTTTTTTCATGGAGGAGTGGGATACGCGCCAAAAGTCCCGGGGAAAAATCTGGATTTGACGCACAGTAGCGTTTTAAGGGCAGAAATCACATTGTGATGCTAAATTGAAGGCCTAAAGTGCTTTAAAACATCTTGCATGTGTATACATCAATCAGGTAGTGTAATTAGTGTACTGCTTCACTCTGACACACCAAACTCACTGTGTAACGCACCGCAAACAGCTGTTTGTGTAGTGACGGCCATGCTGGACTGGTGCGCACCATGGCGAGAGTGCAGGCCTTGGCGGTTTTCAAGCCCATATGGTCGTCTGGCTGTGGTAGCTCAATGATAGACCAATAGTGGCTGTCCAGCTGATCGAATTTGGTCTGTCCCCAATGAATCAAAGACCTTATTATCTTGGGTCAGGTGTGCCCCCCAACACTTTCATATAGCCGGCGGTCATTGCTTCATTGTGATACGTAAGCCCCTTCACCGCAGCAAGGTAACAATCATAAAGAGGAATTTACACATGTACATGCCTTTTGTTTTGTTGTTGCAGCTGCAGTGCAGCCAGAAAAATTAGGCAGGCATGCACCCAAAAAAATTGTTATAGCAATTCAGGAATCCACCTGGAGTCCTGGACCCTGTTGGTGGTGGCGGAGAAGGCAGTCAAGCGGCCTGCAGGCAGAGATGCTGTGTGGGGAGCGACTTAGTCTTGGGGCAGGCAGTCACACGGCGTGCAGGCAGAGATGCTGTGTGTGGGGACTGACTTAGTCTTCGAGCGGGCAGTAGCCCTCCGGGATCCATGCCTCATTCATTTTGATAAAGGTGAGGTACTGAACACTTTTGTGACCTAGGCGACTTCTCTTCTCAGTGACAATGCCTCCAGCTGCGCTGAAGGTCCTTTCTGACAGTACGCTTGAGGCAGGGCAAGACAGAAGATGGATGGTAAATTGAGACAGCTCTGACCACAGGTCAAGCCTGCGCACCCAGTAGTCCAGGGGTTCATCGCTGCTCACAGTGTCTACATCCACAGTTAAGGCCAGGTAGTCGGCTACCTGCCGGTCCAGGCGTTGGTGGAGGGTGGATCCGGAAAGGCTAAGACGAGGCGTTTGACTAAAGAATGTCTGCCTGTCCGACATCACCATGAGATCGCTAGAGCGTCCTGTCCTTGCCTGCGTGGACATGGGAGAAGGATTACTGGCAGTGGTACCTTTATTGCGTTGTGCTGTGACATCACCCTTAAATGCACTGTAAAGCATAGTTGCCAGCTTGTTCTGCAAGTGCTGCATCCTTTCTGCCTTCTGGTGATTTGGAAACATCTCCGCCACTTTGTGCTTATACCGAGGGTCTAGTAGCTTGGCCACCCAGTACGGCTCATCCCCTTGAGTTTTTTTATTCGGGGGTCCCTCAACAGGCTGGACAACATGAAAGACGCCATCTGCACAAATCTGGATGCAGACACACTATCCATCTCCGTGAACAGGTACAGTGACTGGTGGTATTAAATATCACACTGCGTGTGCTCACGTAGGTAGGTGGGTGGCTGGGTGCACTGAAAAACAGGTAGATATGCAGTGATGGGTATTACAAATGCGCAGCTGTCACACACACGCACACAGGTACCGTGAACAGGTACAGTGACTGGTGGTATTAACCACTTGCCGCCCACCCACTACCAATAGTCGTCGGCAAAGTGGCACCCCCAGGACCACCTAACGGCAATGGGCGGCAGCTCCTGGGGGAGGGGATTGTGGGCGATCGCGCGCATGCAATCACTGGCATTAGGCTCCGCCCACCTGTGACGTCAGCCCGCCGGCCAATTAGCAGCGCAGGCGGGTTGTACATTTTTAAAACAGCCAATTGAAAGTGTATAATACACTTTCTTAGGTAAACAAAGTGTATTATACAGGCTGCCTCCTCTGCTGGTGGTCACAGTGATCGATCGACCAGCAGAGAGGATGGCAGCACTGTAAGTTGAAACATCAGCACGCTGATCCTGCCCCCCCCCCCTGCTCACTGATCGCCCACAGCACCCCTCAGACCCCCACCCCCCCGATCACCCTCTGAGACCACTGTTTGCACCCAATCACCCCCCTAATCACCCATCAATCACCCCCTGTCACTATCTGTCAATGCTATCCTTTAGATTAGGTCCTAAACTGCCCCCTGGGGCCTCCTAATCACCCCCCACATGCTCAGATCCCCCCAGACCCCCCCCTGTGTACTGTATACCTCTATTCTAAACACACACAATCAATAAAACACAGCAGTACATGCATCCAGCTACATTTAAGTGGTCAGCAGGTGCTCGTCAGCCAATCAGGATGCACTGTCATACACCCTTTACCTGCCATACCACATCTAGCAGCCATTAGCATTCAGGTGGGAGGCTTCAGTTGGACGCCATCGCAGGATTGCATCGCTAGCAGGACCGCCCTCCCACAGGGGTCCCTCCCTAACTGCTCACCTGTCCGCCATGTCCTAGAGCTGGGGTGGGCCTGGACCTCTCACACCCAGGCTCTGGACCTCTCACATCCAGAAAACCCACCAACACTGCCTCCATCCTGAATGCTAAATTCAACACACAAGCAATAGAACACAGCAGTACATGCATCCAGCTACATTTAAGTGGTCAGCAGGTGCTCGTCAGCCAATCAGGATGCACTGTCATACACCCTTTACCTGCCATACAACATCTAGCAGCCATTAGCATTCAGGTGGGAGGCTTCAGTTGGACGCCATCGCAGGATTGCGTCGCTAGCAGGACCGCCCCGTGCAGGCATCCCTCCCACAGGGGTCCCTCCCTAACCGCTCACCTGTCCGCCATGTCCTAGAGCTGAAAGAAAACGTTTAAAAACACACGATTGGTTCGCACGATGGCCAGGGGCCCCGGACCTCTCTCACTGGCCGGGGCCCCAAGGCCAACATGCGATACCTGGAGGGGAGTGCAGGTGGGCCTGGACCTCTCACACCCAGGCTCTGGACCTCTCACATCCAGAAAACCCACCAACACTGCCTCCATACTGAATGCTAAATTCAACACACAAGCAATAGAACACAGCAGTACATGCATCCAGCTACATTTAAGTGGTCAGCAGGTGCTCGTCAGCCAATCAGGATGCACTGTCATACACCCTTTACCTGCCATACAACATCTAGCAGCCATTAGCATTCAGGTGGGAGGCTTCAGTTGGACGCCATCGCAGGATTGCGTCGCTAGCAGGACCGCCCCGTGCAGGCATCCCTCCCACAGGGGTCCCTCCCTAACCGCTCACCTGTCCGCCATGTCCTAGAGCTGAAAGAAAACGTTTAAAAACACACGATCGGTTCGCACGATGGCCAGGGGCCCCGGACCTCTCTCACTGGCCGGGGCCCCAAGGCCAACATGCGATACCTGGAGGGGAGTGCAGGTGGGCCTGGACCTCTCACACCCAGGCTCTGGACCTCTCACATCCAGAAAACCCACCAACACTGCCTCCATACTGAATGCTAAATTCAACACACAAGCAATAGAACACAGCAGTACATGCATCCAGCTACATTTAAGTGGTCAGCAGGTGCTCGTCAGCCAATCAGGATGCACTGTCATACACCCTTTACCTGCCATACCACATCTAGCAGCCATTAGCATTCAGGTGGGAGGCTTCAGTTGGACGACATCACAAGATTGCGTCGCTAGCAGGACCGCCCCGTGCAGGCATCCCTCCCACAGGGGTCCCTCCCTAACCGCTCACCTGTCCGCCATGTCCTAGAGCTGAAAGAAAACGTTTAAAAACACACGATTGGTTCGCACGATGGCCAGGGGCCCCGGACCTCTCTCACTGGCTGGGGCCCCAAGGCCAACATGCGATACCTGGAGGGGAGTGCAGGTGGGCCTGGACCTCTCATACCCAGGCTCTGGACCTCTCACATCCAGAAAACCCACCAACACTGCCTCCATACTGAATGCTAAATTCAACACACAAGCAATAGAACACAGCAGTACATGCATCCAGCTACATTTAAGTGGTCTGCAGGTGCTCGTCAGCCAATCAGGATGCACTGACGAGCACCTGCTGACCACTTAAATGTAGCTGGATGCATGTACTGCTGTGTTCTATTGCTTGTGTGTGTTGAATTTAGCATTCAGTATGGAGGCAGTGTTGGTGGGTTTTCTGGATGTGAGAGGTCCAGAGCCTGGGTGTGAGAGGTCCAGGCCCACCTGCACTCCCCTCCAAGTATCGCATGTTGGCCTTGGGGCCCCGGCCAGTGAGAGAGGTCCGGGGCCCCTGGCCATCGTGTGAACCAATCGTGTGTTTTTAAACGTTTTCTTTCAGCTCTAGGACATGGCGGACAGGTGAGCGGTTAGGGAATGACCCCTGTGGGAGGGATGCCTGCACGGGGCGGTCCTGCTAGCGACGCAATCTTGCGATGGCGTCCAACTGAAGCCTCCCACCTGAATGCTAATGGCTGCTAGATGTGGTATGGCAGGTAAAGGGTGTATGACAGTGCATCCTGATTGGCTGACGAGCACCTGCTGACCACTTAAAGCGGAATATAACCCTGCATTTCAACTTTGCTCTAAAACATTATTTACAGTATATTATATGCAACCAGCATTTTTTTTTTTACTAGACCAGCATTGGAAGGGTTACACAGGGCTTTAAAGTCCCTAGAGATTTCTGCAGACGAATCCGAACTTGAGTTAGATACTTTTTGTTTACAAATATGTGTTTATTATGACTCATCTCTCTCACTGAGAAGGAGCTTGGAGGACAGCCAAAGAGATGTATCTATTGATAAACAGTTACACACTAACTAAATAGAATGTAACCATCTGAATGTCTGCACGGAACTTAAAACCTCTGTGTTTAACCCTTCCAATGCTGGTCTAGTAAAAAAAAAAATGCTTTTTGCATATAATATGCTGTAAATAATGTTTTAGAGCAAAGTTGAAATGCAGGGTTATATTCCGCTTTAAATGTAGCTGGATGCATGTACTGCTGTGTTCTATTGCTTGTGTGTGTTGAATTTAGCATTCAGTATGGAGGCAGTGTTGGTGGGTTTTCTGGTTGTGAGAGGTCCAGAGCCTGGGTGTGAGAGGTCCAGGCCCACCTGCACTCCCCTCCAGGTTTCGCATGTTGGCCTTGGGGCCCCGGCCAGTGAGAGAGGTCCGGGGCCCCTGGCCATCGTGCGAACCAATCGTGTGTTTTTAAACGTTTTCTTTTAGCTCTAGGACATGGCGGACAGGTGAGTGGTTAGGGAGGGACCCCTGTGGGAGGGATGCCTGCACGGGCGTTCCTGCTAGCGACGCAATCTTGCGATGGCGTCCAACTGAAGCCTCCCACCTGAATGCTAATGGCTGCTAGATGTGGTATGGCAGGTAAAGGGTGTATGACAGTGCATCCTGATTGGCTGACGAGCACCTGCTGACCACTTAAATGTAGCTGGATGCATGTACTGCTGTGTTTTATTGCTTGTGTGTGTTGAATTTAGCATTCAGTATGGAGGCAGTGTTGGTGGGTTTTCTGGATGTGAGAGGTCCAGAGCCTGGGTGTGAGAGGTCCAGGCCCACCTGCACTCCCCTCCAAGTATCGCATGTTGGCCTTGGGGCCCCGGCCAGTGAGAGAGGTCCGGGGCCCCTGGCCATCGTGTGAACCAATCGTGTGTTTTTAAACGTTTTCTTTCAGCTCTAGGACATGGCGGACAGGTGAGCGGTTAGGGAATGACCCCTGTGGGAGGGATGCCTGCACGGGGCGGTCCTGCTAGCGACGCAATCTTGCGATGGCGTCCAACTGAAGCCTCCCACCTGAATGCTAATGGCTGCTAGATGTGGTATGGCAGGTAAAGGGTGTATGACAGTGCATCCTGATTGGCTGACGAGCACCTGCTGACCACTTAAATGTAGCTGGATGCATGTACTGCTGTGTTCTATTGCTTGTGTGTGTTGAATTTAGCATTCAGTATGGAGGCAGTGTTGGTGGGTTTTCTGGTTGTGAGAGGTCCAGAGCCTGGGTGTGAGAGGTCCAGGCCCACCTGCACTCCCCTCCAGGTTTCGCATGTTGGCCTTGGGGCCCCGGCCAGTGAGAGAGGTCCGGGGCCCCTGGCCATCGTGCGAACCAATCGTGTGTTTTTAAACGTTTTCTTTTAGCTCTAGGACATGGTGGACAGGTGAGTGGTTAGGGAGGGACCCCTGTGGGAGGGATGCCTGCATGGGCGTTCCTGCTAGCGACGCAATCTTGCGATGGCGTCCAACTGAAGCCTCCCACCTGAATGCTAATGGCTGCTAGATGTGGTATGGCAGGTAAAGGGTGTATGACAGTGCATCCTGATTGGCTGACGAGCACCTGCTGACCACTTAAATGTAGCTGGATGCATGTACTGCTGTGTTTTATTGCTTGTGTGTGTTGAATTTAGCATTCAGTATGGAGGCAGTGTTGGTGGGTTTTCTGGATGTGAGAGGTCCAGAGCCTGGGTGTGAGAGGTCCAGGCCCACCTGCACTCCCCTCCAAGTATCGCATGTTGGCCTTGGGGCCCCGGCCAGTGAGAGAGGTCCGGGGCCCCTGGCCATCGTGTGAACCAATCGTGTGTTTTTAAACGTTTTCTTTCAGCTCTAGGACATGGCGGACAGGTGAGCGGTTAGGGAATGACCCCTGTGGGAGGGATGCCTGCACGGGGCGGTCCTGCTAGCGACGCAATCTTGCGATGGCGTCCAACTGAAGCCTCCCACCTGAATGCTAATGGCTGCTAGATGTGGTATGGCAGGTAAAGGGTGTATGACAGTGCATCCTGATTGGCTGACGAGCACCTGCTGACCACTTAAAGCGGAATATAACCCTGCATTTCAACTTTGCTCTAAAACATTATTTACAGTATATTATATGCAACCAGCATTTTTTTTTTTACTAGACCAGCATTGGAAGGGTTACACAGGGCTTTAAAGTCCCTAGAGATTTCTGCAGACGAATCCGAACTTGAGTTAGATACTTTTTGTTTACAAATATGTGTTTATTATGACTCATCTCTCTCACTGAGAAGGAGCTTGGAGGACAGCCAAAGAGATGTATCTATTGATAAACAGTTACACACTAACTAAATAGAATGTAACCATCTGAATGTCTGCACGGAACTTAAAACCTCTGTGTTTAACCCTTCCAATGCTGGTCTAGTAAAAAAAAAAATGCTTTTTGCATATAATATGCTGTAAATAATGTTTTAGAGCAAAGTTGAAATGCAGGGTTATATTCCGCTTTAAATGTAGCTGGATGCATGTACTGCTGTGTTCTATTGCTTGTGTGTGTTGAATTTAGCATTCAGTATGGAGGCAGTGTTGGTGGGTTTTCTGGTTGTGAGAGGTCCAGAGCCTGGGTGTGAGAGGTCCAGGCCCACCTGCACTCCCCTCCAGGTTTCGCATGTTGGCCTTGGGGCCCCGGCCAGTGAGAGAGGTCCGGGGCCCCTGGCCATCGTGCGAACCAATCGTGTGTTTTTAAACGTTTTCTTTTAGCTCTAGGACATGGCGGACAGGTGAGTGGTTAGGGAGGGACCCCTGTGGGAGGGATGCCTGCACGGGCGTTCCTGCTAGCGACGCAATCTTGCGATGGCGTCCAACTGAAGCCTCCCACCTGAATGCTAATGGCTGCTAGATGTGGTATGGCAGGTAAAGGGTGTATGACAGTGCATCCTGATTGGCTGACGAGCACCTGCTGACCACTTAAATGTAGCTGGATGCATGTACTGCTGTGTTTTATTGCTTGTGTGTGTTGAATTTAGCATTCAGTATGGAGGCAGTGTTGGTGGGTTTTCTGGATGTGAGAGGTCCAGAGCCTGGGTGTGAGAGGTCCAGGCCCACCTGCACTCCCCTCCAAGTATCGCATGTTGGCCTTGGGGCCCCGGCCAGTGAGAGAGGTCCGGGGCCCCTGGCCATCGTGTGAACCAATCGTGTGTTTTTAAACGTTTTCTTTCAGCTCTAGGACATGGCGGACAGGTGAGCGGTTAGGGAATGACCCCTGTGGGAGGGATGCCTGCACGGGGCGGTCCTGCTAGCGACGCAATCTTGCGATGGCGTCCAACTGAAGCCTCCCACCTGAATGCTAATGGCTGCTAGATGTGGTATGGCAGGTAAAGGGTGTATGACAGTGCATCCTGATTGGCTGACGAGCACCTGCTGACCACTTAAATGTAGCTGGATGCATGTACTGCTGTGTTCTATTGCTTGTGTGTGTTGAATTTAGCATTCAGTATGGAGGCAGTGTTGGTGGGTTTTCTGGTTGTGAGAGGTCCAGAGCCTGGGTGTGAGAGGTCCAGGCCCACCTGCACTCCCCTCCAGGTTTCGCATGTTGGCCTTGGGGCCCCGGCCAGTGAGAGAGGTCCGGGGCCCCTGGCCATCGTGCGAACCAATCGTGTGTTTTTAAACGTTTTCTTTTAGCTCTAGGACATGGTGGACAGGTGAGTGGTTAGGGAGGGACCCCTGTGGGAGGGATGCCTGCATGGGCGTTCCTGCTAGCGACGCAATCTTGCGATGGCGTCCAACTGAAGCCTCCCACCTGAATGCTAATGGCTGCTAGATGTGGTATGGCAGGTAAAGGGTGTATGACAGTGCATCCTGATTGGCTGACGAGCACCTGCTGACCACTTAAATGTAGCTGGATGCATGTACTGCTGTGTTTTATTGCTTGTGTGTGTTGAATTTAGCATTCAGTATGGAGGCAGTGTTGGTGGGTTTTCTGGATGTGAGAGGTCCAGAGCCTGGGTGTGAGAGGTCCAGGCCCACCTGCACTCCCCTCCAAGTATCGCATGTTGGCCTTGGGGCCCCGGCCAGTGAGAGAGGTCCGGGGCCCCTGGCCATCGTGTGAACCAATCGTGTGTTTTTAAACGTTTTCTTTCAGCTCTAGGACATGGCGGACAGGTGAGCGGTTAGGGAATGACCCCTGTGGGAGGGATGCCTGCACGGGGCGGTCCTGCTAGCGACGCAATCTTGCGATGGCGTCCAACTGAAGCCTCCCACCTGAATGCTAATGGCTGCTAGATGTGGTATGGCAGGTAAAGGGTGTATGACAGTGCATCCTGATTGGCTGACGAGCACCTGCTGACCACTTAAATGTAGCTGGATGCATGTACTGCTGTGTTCTATTGCTTGTGTGTGTTGAATTTAGCATTCAGTATGGAGGCAGTGTTGGTGGGTTTTCTGGTTGTGAGAGGTCCAGAGCCTGGGTGTGAGAGGTCCAGGCCCACCTGCACTCCCCTCCAGGTTTCGCATGTTGGCCTTGGGGCCCCGGCCAGTGAGAGAGGTCCGGGGCCCCTGGCCATCGTGCGAACCAATCGTGTGTTTTTAAACGTTTTCTTTTAGCTCTAGGACATGGTGGACAGGTGAGTGGTTAGGGAGGGACCCCTGTGGGAGGGATGCCTGCACGGGCGTTCCTGCTAGCGACGCAATCTTGCGATGGCGTCCAACTGAAGCCTCCCACCTGAATGCTAATGGCTGCTAGATGTGGTATGGCAGGTAAAGGGTGTATGACAGTGCATCCTGATTGGCTGACGAGCACCTGCTGACCACTTAAATGTAGCTGGATGCATGTACTGCTGTGTTCTATTGCTTGTGTGTGTTGAATTTAGCATTCAGTATGGAGGCAGTGTTGGTGGGTTTTCTGGATGTGAGAGGTCCAGAGCCTGGGTGTGAGAGGTCCAGGCCCACCTGTACTCCCCTCCAGGTATCGCATGTTGGCCTTGGGGCCCCGGTCAGTGAGAGAGGTCCGGGGCCCCTGGCCATCGTGCGAACCAATCGTGTGTTTTTATACCTCTATTCTCCCCTGTAATCACCCACTGATCACCTGTCAATCACCCATCAATCACCCCCAGGCTGTCACTGCCACCCATCAGATCAGACCCTAACCTGCCCCTTGCGGGCATCTGATTACCCACCCACACCCTCAGATCACCCACAGACCCGCCCTCAGATCACCTCCCAAGTGCATTGTTTACATCTGTTCTCTCCTCTAAACACCCACTGATCACCCATTAATCACCCATCAATCACCCCCTGTCACCACCTGTCACTGCTACCCATCAGATCAGACCCTAATCTGCCCCTTTTGGGCACCCAATCACCCGCCCACACCCTCAGATCGCCCTCAGACCCCCTCTGATCAACTCGCCAGTGCATTGCTTGCATACTGTATATTCTCCCCTGTAATCACCTACTGATCACCTATCAATCACTCCGTCACCCCCTGTCACCACCTGTCACTGCTACCCATCAGTTCAGGCCCTAATCTGCCCCTTGCGGGCACCCAAACACCAGTCCACACCCTCAGACCGCCCTCAGACCCCCTCTGATCAACTCGCCAGTGCATAATTTACATCTGTTCTTCCCTCTAATCACCCACTGATCACCCATCAATCACCCCCTGTCACCACCTGTCACTGCTACCCATTAGATCAGACCCTAATCTGCCCCTTTCAGGCACCCAATCACCCGCCCACGCCCTCAGATCGCCCACAGACCCCCCTGATCATCTCTCCAGTGCATGGCTTACATATATTCTCCCCTGTAATTACCTACTGATCACCTATCAATCACCCCATCACCACCTGTCACTGCGGGCTCCTGATAACCCCCCCCCCTGCCCTTAGATCTCCCTCTGATCACTCCCTCGTGCTCTTGGATCACCCCCCTGCCATTGTGTACCTCTAATCTCCTGTCTGTAACACTTGATTGTGCTTTGATTGGCTCTGATTGTCTCAATTGCCCTATGATTGACTTACATTGTCCCGTGATTGGTTTTTGATTGTCCCGTGATTGGCTTTGATTGCCCCGTGATTGGCTTTGATTGCGCTCTAATCACTTTTATTGGCACTAATTGTTTTGTAATTGCCATGATTGCCCTCTGATTGTCTGCGATTGTCTGCGATTGTTTCTGATTGCCCCCATTGCTGTCTGATTGCCCCCTGATCACCCCCCCCCCCCCCCCCGTCACTATCCTAGTGATCTAAAAACAGTGATTAGTGAAAACTGTCACTCTTTTTAGTATCACTAGTGTTAATAGTTAGGCCAGTTAGCTAGGACCCTGTGTTAGTGTCAGACAGTTGGCGCTCTGTCCACCGCACCACAGTCACGAATTAGTCGCTGATTAGCGCCATCACTGTCGCTAATCAGCATTGGTACTATATAGTATCTGTAAGTGATCATTACTGATCGCAGTCAGATCTATATTAGGTTCACTAGGATCCACTAAAGGTACAGTGTTTGCCCAATCAGGCTTGATCGTTCGCCTGCACTTGCGTTCAGCCCGCCCCACCACAGTGACAGAATTTTTTTTCTGATCACTGCAAAAAACACTGTACAATAGCTGTGGTACTGTAAAGATCAGTTTTGATTTTTTTTTTTAATCAAAACTCAGTGACCACAGCTTTCTGCTCTGCAAGTACTCCCTTTTGCTAGGTAGGTGCTCTTTTTCCTGGGTAGTCTCAGAGGAATACCCCCTAAATTTAGCAGTCCACCATGGCAAGAAAGGGGTATTCCGATGATGAGGTGTACAGGTAGATGGCCCAGTTGGATGAGGACGATTGGGACGTCTCAACCAACAAATATTCTGGGTCAGAGTTCGAACCTGTAGAGAGCAGTGGCTCGCTGACCGATAGCGATGACGAGGTTGAGGTCCCGACTAGAGCCAGGCGTACCACACCCCATGTCACTGAACTGCAGGTGGCGCAGGATCTGCCTCAAGGGCAGCAGAGTAGTGCTGGTCTGAGGTTTCATGGTGAGGCATACACCAGCAGTGCAGCATCTCCTTGGCCTAGCACCACTACTTCCGTGGACCCTGGTGAAGTGGTGAGCACCAGAATGGAAGTTGAAACTGGTTCGGTGGCACGTGCATTAAGACCCCGAGTTGCAGCCACCAAGAAAACGGGCCCGTACTACCCATAGTTTTCCAGAGGTGCTGGCAAATCCCAATCCCGACTCAGCGCAGTGAAGGGGGAGCAGCAGGCATAGCGGTGGAGAAGGGGGGACATCCCCCCCTTCCCTCACTTTGGGGCTCCCCCTTACTTGCTCTCACCCCCCCGCCTCCATAATGTAGCGCAGCAGAACACTTCCTCTATTCCCTGCTCGCGAGGAAGGCTCTGTGCGTAGCTGGTCTGGTCAGTGACGTCAGACCAGCGACGCACAGATCTCCCTCGCGCAGGGGAATAGAGGAATTGTTCCGATCTACTGCTGCGCCAACCATTGCATTATGGAGGGGGGACCGAGGAAGGGTGAGCCCCAAGGTAAGGGAAGTGGGGGGAGACTCCCCCCCTTCCCTGCCACTGTCACAACTGGGGGGGGGTCCCTGTCACTACCTGAACTGGGGGGGTCCCTGTCACTAGCTGAACTGGGGGGTCCCTGTCACTACCTGAACTGGGGGGGTATGGTCCCTGTCACTAGCTGAACTGGGGGGGGTCCCTGTCGCTAGCTGAGGGGCCTGTCACTAGCTGAACTGGGGGAGTGCCTGTCACTACCTGAAATGGGGGGGTCCCTGTCACTACCTGAACTGGTGGGCTCCTGTCACTACCTGAACTGGGGGGTCACTACCTGAACTGGAGGGGTCCCTGTCACTACCTGAACTGGTGGACTCCTGTCACTAGCTAAACTGGGGGGGTCCCTGTCACTACCTGAACTGGGGGGGTCCCTGTCACTACCTGAACTGGTGGGCTCCTGTCACTACCTGAATTGTGGGGTCCCTGTCCGTACCTGAACTGGGGGGCCTGTTGCTACCTAAACTGGAGGGCACCTGGCGCTATCTAAACTAGGAGGCACCTGTCACTACCTAAACTGGGGGGCCCTGTCACTACCTAAACTGGGGACCCTGTCGCTACTTAAACTGGAGGACACCTGGAACTACCTAAACTAGGATGCACTTTCACTTCCTAAACTATCCAGGCCAGCCAGCCAACATCACCGCCTGCCAGGCCAGCCCAGCATCACCGCCAGCCAGGCCAGCCCAACATCACCGCCAGCCAGGCCAGCATCACTGCCAGTGCCAGGCCTTTCGGCACACACATTATCCCCAAGCCAGCCAGTAGAGGAGAATTCAGAAGCCAGGTGAGAGGTATCTACCATATTAAGGGGGCATTCTGCCTGTTTATGTGAAATGCTGTCTATTTATGTGCCTCATGACTGCTGAATTTGTCTTATTGGGGGCCGCATGGTTACTGAATTTGTCTTGTTGGGGTCCTCATGATTGCTGATTTTGTCTTGTTGGGGCCTCATGATTGCTGAATTTGTCTTTTTGGGGGCTTCATGATTGCTGAATTTGTCATGTTGGGGGCCTCATGATTGCTGAATTTGTCTTGATGGAGGGCCTCATGATTGCTGAATTTGTCTTGTTGGGGGTCACATGATTGCTAACTGCGAGACTATGGAAAAATCTGAATCATCATCATATGAGACAATAGCATTAAACCTACTTTTTCAGCTTTTTAAAACAGAAATTAAAACTGGGAGGTTCTAAAAAAATGAATACATTTTTCAAGTGTAGGATGGATGAAATTGTTTATCTTCACAGTTTATTTTCAACTTGGATTTTCCATAATGTTCATGTATGAGTTAAAACGTTTGTATTTAGTTTAAATTGCTGTTGGCATTTTGCGATAGATAAGTGACTTTTGGGTTGCAGTTTGGGCACTCGACCTCCAAAAGGTTCGCCACCACTGTCCTAATCTAATGTCCCACCATTGCTAAGTTCATGTAAACTTGTCTCCACCCGCCACCACACCCACATTCTGGTCCATGACCACACCCATTTTTTTGGCGTAGCCCCACAACGTACCCCAATTTCCCCCTCCCCCGATTTTTGCCCCTCCCCCCCCCCCCCGGAAAATTTTCTGCGTACGCCCATGCGCGAGGATGAATGGTAAGATTAAATGACAGCCCGCTCCGCTGCTCACTTTACTCTGCAAACCAAATGTCGCAAAATGACCTGTGAAATCCTAAAGGTACTCATTGGACTCAAAGTGCCACACATGTGGTACCGCCGTACTCAGGAGAAGTAGTATAATGTGTTTTGGGGTGTATTTTTACACATACCCATGCTGGGTGGGAGAAATATCTCTGTAAATGACAATTGTTTGATTTTTTTTACACACAATTGTCCATTTACAGAGAGATTTCTCCCACCCAGCATGGGTATGTGTTAAAATACACCCCAAAACACATTATACTACTTCTCCTGAGTACGGTGATACCACATGTGTGACACCTTTTTGCAGCCTAGGTGCGCTAAGGGGCCCAACGTCCTATTCACAGGTCATTTTGAGGCATTTGTTTTCTAGACTACTCCTCACGGTTTAGGGCCCCTAAAATGCCAGGGCAGTATAGGAACCCCACAAGTGACCCCATTTTAAAAAGAAGACACCCCAAGGTATTCCGTTAGGTGTATGACGAGTTCATAGAAGATTTAATTTTTTGTCACAAGTTAGTGAAAATGACACTTTGTGAAAAAAAAAACAATAAAAATCAATTTCCGCTAACTTTTGACAAAAAATAAAATCTTCTATGAACTCGTCATACACCTAACAGAATACCTTGGGGTGTCTCTTTTCTAAAATGGGGTCACTTGTGGGGTTCCTGTACCGCCCTGGCATTTTACGGGCCCAAAACCGTGAGTAGTCTGGAAACCAAATGTCTCAAAATGACTGTTCAGGGGTATAAGCATCTGCAAATTTTGATGACAGGTGGTCTATGAGGGGGCGAATTTTGTGGAACCGGTCATAAGCAGGGTGGCCTTTTAGATGACAGGTTGTATTGGGCCTGATCTGATGGATAGGAGTGCTAGGGGGGTGACAGGAGGTGATTGATGGGTGTCTCAGGGGGTGGTTAGAGGGGAAAATAGATGCAATCAATGCACTGGGGAGGTGATCGGAAGGGGGTCTGAGGGGAATCTGAGGGTTTGGCCGAGTGATCAGGAGCCCACACGGAGCAAATTAGGGCCTGATCTGATGGGTAGGTGTGCTAGGGGGTGACAGGAGGTGATTGATGGGTGTCTCAAGGTGTGATTAGAGGGGGGAATAGATGCAAGTAATGCACTGGCGAGGTGATCAGAGCTGGGGTCTGAGGGCGTTCTGAGGGTGTGGGCGGGTGATTGAGTGCCCTAGGGGCAGATAGGGGTCTAATCTGATGGGTAGCAGTGACAGGGGGTGATTGATGGGTAATTAGTGGGTGTTTAGGGTAGAGAACAGATGTAAACACTGCACTTGGGAGGTGATCTGACGTCGGATCTGCGGGCGAGCTATTGGTGTGGGTGGGTGATCAGATTGCCCGCAAGGGGCAGGTTAGGGGCTGATTGATGGGTGGCAGTGACAGGGGGTGATTGATGGGTGGCAGTGACAGGGGGTGATTGATGGGTGATTGACAGGTGATTGACAGGTGATCAGTGGGTTATTACAGGGAAGAACAGATGTAAATATTGCACTGGCGAATTGATAAGGGGGGGGGGGGGGTGTCTGAGGGCAATCTGAGCGTGTAGGCGGGTGATTGGGTGCCCGCAAGGGGCAGATTAGGGTCTGATCTGATGAGTAATAGTGACAGGTGGTGATAGGGGGTGATTGATGGGTGATTGATGGGTAATTAGTGGGTGTTTAGGGTAGAGAACAGATGTAAACACTGCACTTGGGAGGTGATCTGACTTCGGATCTGCGGGCGATCTATTGGTGTGGGTGGGTGATCAGATTGCCCGCAAGGGGCAGGTTAGGGGCTGATTGATGGGTGGCAGTGACAGGGGCTGATTGATGGGTGATTGATGGGTGATTGACAGGTGATTAACAGGTGATAAGGGGGATAGATGCATACAGTACATGGGGGGGGGGGAGTCTGGGGAGAATCTGAGGGGTGGGGGGGTGATCAGGAGGGAGCAGGGGGCGGGGGGGGGGGGGGATAAAAAAAATAACGTTGACAGATAGTGACAGGGAGTGATTGATGGGTGATTAGGGGGGTGATTGGGTGCAAACAGTGGCCTGGGGGGTGGGCAGGGGGGGGTCTGAGGGGTGCTGTGGGCGATCAGGGGGCAGGGGGGGGAAAATCAGTGTATTTGGGTGCAGACTAGGGTGGCTGCAGCCTGCCCTGGTGGTCCCTCGGACACTGGGACCACCAGGGCAGGAGGCAGCCTGTATAATACACTTTGTATACATTACAAAGTGTATTATACACTTTGTATGCGCCGTTCCGGGTGCTAGTAACCCGCCGGCACTTCCGAATGGCCAGCGGGTTACAGCACGAGGGGGGCAGAGCCAGGCGCCGGCGGAGGATCGCGGCACGGATGACGCGATCGCTCCGCCTATGCCCGTACAAGGACCGCCGCCAATTGTCAATACGGCGGTCCTTGCGGGGTCCACTTCCCGGCCGCCAATTGTCTATAGGGCGGTCGGGAAGTGGTTAAATTGCTGTTGGCATTTTGCAATAGATAAGTGACTTTTGGGCTGCAGTTTGGGCACTCGACCTCCAAAAGGTTCGCCACCACTGTCCTAATCTAATGTCCCACCATTGCTAAGTTTATGTAAACTTGTCTCCACCCGCCACCACACCCACATTCTGGTCCATGACCACACCCATTTTCCGGCTTAGTCCCACAACGTACCCCAATTTCCCCCTCCCCCCATTTTTGAACACCCCCCCCCCCCGGAGAATTTTCTGCGTACGCCCATGCGCGAGGATGAATGGTAAGATTAAATGACAGCCCGCTCCGCTGCTCACTTTACTCTGCAAACAGGGGGACACAGGGGGCACATTCGGAGGGAGGGAGAATATTATGCCGGACCCGCATCCCACACACCGCATCCGCGTGGCTGGCGCCTCTATCATTTTTTTCACATCTGACCCCCCAGCCAGCCAGGACACTGGGGGGTTATAATGGGATAGCGGGCAAGACCCCCAAATCGGGACAGCCCCGCAGGATTCGGGACAGTTGGGGGGCATGGGACACCTCATATGCTCTCTCCAACCTAAATAATCACAAATACCTTCTGTTTTAAGAAGGTAAATTTCTGATTTGCATAGCATTCAAGAGGGTGTTTTTTTTTTTTTTTTTTTACTTTTTAGGCCCCTACACACTCCTAGAAGTTCTGATTCACCATAAGCTTGCTGGATAATCTGTAACTCTCTGTGTAGTCCTACCATGTAGAGCCACCTTAATCCATGCTATGCACTGATAAGGACCAACAAGTCTGAAATGGCTTGCAGCTTGGTGGGCAATGTGTAACCCAAAAGTATGGACACCAATGCAGCACAGTTAGGGCCCGTTCACACTGCACACGTTTCCAGCCGCGTTTTGGAAACGCGTGCAGGTGGCCAAAACGCACGACATCAGACATTGCATAGAGTGCAATGTCTGATGTTCACACTGCATGCGTTCCGGACCTGTGCGATCCGGGAACGCATGCTGCACGCAGATTTTGCAAAAACGCGTGGCTGTCCCATTCACTTTTCAGTGATGGGATCAGCCACGCAACGCACACAAACGCGGATGGCCATGCGTTCGTACGCGTTGCGGTCCGCACGCGTTCCGCACGCATGGCCATCCGCATTTCTGATCTGAACGGGCCCTTACAGTTCTTGCCATACAAGATCGTAGGCACAGCTCGCTTTCATGCGATGATGGCCTGTGCTTTCCCCAGATGAAAATTACCCAGCATTCCACAGCCATCGCTTTTCTGTACAAGCATGTGATGGACAATTTTTCATTAGGATACTCTGTAGCTAACAAGATCCACATAACTATAGACAACTAGCAAACCAGGCATGGGGCTCGATTCACAAAGCGGTGCAAAGTGTTAGCACCATGGTGAAAAGGCCCTTATCACGCCTAAAGTCACTTTAGGCATGATAAGAAGAAACTCGCGCAAAGTTGCCGCGCGTACGCGCGAACGCGCGTACGCGCGTAAGTGCGCGCGCAACACTCGACGCTTCGCGCGAAGCTCCCGTTAAGCCCTATGGGACTTTGCGCGCGCACTTACGCGCGTACGCGCGTACGCGCGGTAACTTCGCGCGAAGAGCAGGAAAAATCGGTGATAACTCAGTGGTGAAAAGGTCATCACGCCTAAAGTCTTTTAGGCGTGATAACTGGGTTATCACCGCTTTGTGAATCGAGGCCATGGAGTGGATTGTTACCTGTCCTTTATTGCTCACTGCTTACATTACTAGTTCTACCAGGATTGATCATGTCAAACAATAGAAGTGCAGGGTTATAGCTGACAATGCAGGTAAAAATGTAAACTTCACTTTGGGAGTAACCCGTTTCTGGACTTGGTATAGCTTGTACCAATCCTCCAACATGTCCACCACATCTGCACTTAATGGAGCAATGCAAAAAATAGGAGACTGCACTCAAATCAGCTTGCAAAAAAAGGTGACTGTGTAGATCCTTTGCTGCCGGTGATTGGTGGTGATAATAATGATGAGACATGTCTGGGCAGCAGTGACCCAATACAGTTTTGGGTAACAGGCTTGACATTTGCCCACAATGTGCACAAGAAGTCATTAAAGCTGTTTCTTTTTAAAATGTAAAATAAATGGGTTACTAACATATATAACTAACCCACCGCTGATGTCACTGACTGATGCCAGAAATGTGACATTACCAGCTAAATTTATGGGTGGCATTGATTGATGTCATCCAGGAGATGCTGTGAGCTAGCAATAGGGCCTCAATTCCTGCTGCATCTATGAGGCCAAATTGCTGCTGCTGAGCTGACACCCACAACCTTAAAGGGAAACTGTAACCAAGAATTGAACTTCATCCCAATCAGTAGCTGATACCCTTTTTCCCATGACAAATCTTTTCCTTTTCACCAATGGATAATCAGGGGGCCCTGTATGGCTGATATTGTGGTGAAACCCCTCTCACAGGGAGCCTTGTTGCATTGTTGGAAATAACATCTGCTTATAGCTGTTTCCAACTCCCAAAAAAGCAAGCAGCATCTCCTTCTACTGACATCACCTGCTGGCAGTAAAAATGTCACCATGTGGTAAATGTCAAATTGTAAATCAGGGAGAGGAAAGATCTTGCAGTGGACAAACACTGACTAAATCATTTATACATACTTATTGTAAAAATCAAGTACTTTTTTATTACATTATTTTCACTGAAGTTCCTCTATAAGGCTACTTTCCCACCAAGACGTTTTGTTTTAGGGGACGTTATGGTCGCATAACGTGCCCCTAACGCAACGCATGGTGGTGTTGAAGTTGGACGTTAGATTGAGCTGCGTTATGCAGCTCTCAAAGCAGCCGCTCCAGGTTAGTGATAGGAAGTCCGGATCTTTGTAAGGATTCGGATCATTTGAATCGGATCATTGAAAAGATCCAGATCTTTGAACCGAATCATTTGAATCATTTTACTAGGGAAGCAGACTGGGGGTGAAATGACTAGCAGGACAGGACTTTCTGTATGTTCCTGTTTCTTCCAGACAGACATCCACTGTGAACCGAATCTTTCATTGTGATGATCCGGATGATTCGACTCACAAAAAAGATCCGGATCAAATGAACGATTCGTTCATGATCCGGACAACACTACAGTCTCACCAGGAGTCACCACAGTGCAGTGAATATTAATTAGCCATGTGGCTGGCTGCGGAGGAGGAGGGGAGACCTCCTCCTCCACCATAACTGAGCATGTGCAAACAGTCTAACGTGGCTTAGCCCAGCAGAGCCGGGACAAGGTCCTCCAGCACCCAAGGCTGAGACACCAAAGTGCGCCCCTCCATCCCTCCCACCCCAGCCATCACACACTGATTGCTATTAGACTAAGAGGCGCCACAGGGCCCACAATCTCCCCAACACCTTAATATCTAGTTATCTGACTTGCAGTCACTGCCATGTATCCCCTTTTCTTATTTCTTTCTGCTTCAAACACAATTAGGAATGACAGCTGGATGAATTCTGCGCCCCCTCCTACACTGCGCCCTGAGGCTGGAGCCTCTCCAGCCTATGCCTCGGCCCGGCCCTGTAGCCCAGTATAACGTACAGCATGCAGCACTTTGTTTAAACGTGCTGCGTTACTATGTAACTCAACGTGTGCACTGTGAACAGCACATTGATTTTACAGTGCTGTGAGTTAGGCTGCGTTACTGGCTGCTGTAACATGGGACTTTAACGTCCCACTGTGAAACCAAAGCAAGTCATTTAACCCTGACCTAATGTTAGTTAGTACTTATATTTACATTTATGGGTGGCACTGATGTTATCTGAGGTCATGTTTTGAGCTAAAAATTTGACATCCATCTCTGCTGCTTCTATGAGGCCAGACTTCTGCTGCTGTGCTGATGTCCACAGCTCCTGGTTCTGCTGCTTTGAGTAATATTTTTGCTACTTCGATCAATGATGTCTTCACCCTTTAGTTATGTGTCACTCATCATCCCCCACTTGGGCATAACTAGAAATCACCAGCAACCGTGCAAAACATTTTTTTACAGTTTTTAGTTTACAGTTGTCTTGAAAGAACATGATTACTGTGCAATAATTTATTCTGAAATGATAATGATGCAATTTGCATACTTACCAACACTGGTCCCCAAAAATAGATACCACTTAAGAAGGAGAGGGGAGGAAAGATAAGAAAAGGCAATGCAATGCCAAAGGCAATCTGCAGGATGGACATCACAATCAGCACAATCTGAAGACATAAGAAAAATAAATATTAGGTGTCCAGTTTCGCAGATTAATGAAGCACCTTTTACATTAAACATAAATTTGCTTCTTAAAGGATGTCTGAACTGAAGCCTCCCAGACCTCCTATATAGAGGGAAGTCCTCACTCATCCCATCATCCCTGCACCCTCCTCCATGGAAGCTACATGTCCTTTTAGCTCTTCGGCACTGCTCCTACAACCTTCAGGATTGCATATGTGCATAGCTTGTGCTTAGCTGAGCTTCAGGAGTGGATGAACGATAACTGACTCTTGCAGCGAAGAGCGAACATTTGGCGTGTTTGACCCACCCCCTATACATACACAGTCAGCAGACACATGGCAGCCAATCAGCTAGCTTCCCCTCCTGGACCCCCCACCCCAAACATAACTATCTACACTCACCCCTAGAGCATATGGTTTCCCTTTCAGAAATGTCTGGTGTGCGTCTGCCAGCTGTGGATCCGGAGGCATAGTAGGAGTGGTGGCATATGCTGGAGGAGCAGGATGGATGGTCCACTGAGCACCATTTGGGATTATTATATTTGATGAAGGAGGTTGCACATTCCACATCGGAGATCCTGGATATCCATTTGGTCCTGTAGCCATTGGATTGGCATTCCATTGAACAGTCATCGGGACATTTGGCTGTTGAGGATGAGCCACTGGATGTTGAACAGAGCCATAGTTGGGTATACCAGCTGCTTTTTCTGGGGCCGACATACTGAAGAGCTACTGCATAAAAAAGAGAAATGGAAACGGCTAAGGAATGAAAAATAAAACAATACTATTACACTGCACAACATATCATTAGGGCATAATTGGCTGTGGTTGTCATGGGAGCCTTGTTTCAGCTTGTTATATCAAAGCTTTAGGAAGTCTGAGGTGCTATACTTGAAGGATATTTTTTGTCAGTTTTAATCATGGAACTACTGTAAATAATGAAATGAAATTTGACCGAGATGGAGGTAAAAAGAACCATTACTTAAGGATGTTACATATTTCCAATTTTGAGTGGCCAATGATTGGTCAACAGATCTTGAGTGCTATGTACAGATGGTGTAGCTATCATACTACATTGAAGTGGTAACAGTGGGCAATTATTGGCCAATCAAATTTGATTGTCTAATGGCCATCCAATTTTACCACTTCCATGCTGTGTGAGGGCCAACAGATTTTGAACACTATAACTAGATTGCGCAGTTAGCTCTCATACTACATGGAAGTGGTAAGGTTGGCCAATGAGTGGCCAATCAAATTTCGATGTGTCTACTAGGATTTAGACCAATAAAAATGCTATTGCCCTTTTGTTGTGATGATTTTAAGAGTGCGTACACACTTCCAGTTTTATTTGGCCAATGATTGGTAACTTTTACCATGTCCACATAGTGTGAGGGCACACCGATTTTGAATGCTAAGAACAGAATGTGTAGGTAACCTCTCATACTACATTGAAGTGGTAAAACCATTAAGGTGGTCGATCATGGTGCTCGTTCATGGTGCAATTTCAGAAAACGATCAACCTTCTCAATTGCAATAAGAAGGAAACGATCGGAAATCATCTGTTGAGCCCATAAATGAAATAGAAAATATAAGCAATAATTTCAGATAGAATTGATTCTCAAAACAGATCAATAATCCAAGTGATAAAACTGACATTTGTTGTCAATTGGCACCATCAATACTCTCCAATCCAGTCACAATTATTGAGTCAGAAGGCCAATCATTCACTAAAATTGGACCATGAGGCCTCTTTCACAGTAGGGAGTTGTGTTTTGATGCAACGTTAAAGTCGCAATGTGTCTGCGTTAGGAGGTAACGCACTGCAGGCAGTGAGTTACCACAACGCAAAATTTTTCAATGCGACTTTAACCTTACACTGTGAACGGCCCATATGATTAGCATTGCAATGCGGTAACCTGCTTTATGAGGCCCAGTGCACACCAAAACCGCTAGCAGATCCACAAAACGCTAGTGGTTTTTGGTGCGGATTTCAGAGATTTGACCCAGTGCACACCAAGCGGATTTGGATGCGATCCGCCGGCCGCATCCGCCTGTAAATCCGCTTGGCTAATGTATTTCAATGGGCTGGTGCACACCGGCAGTTTGAGGTTTTTAGCAAACCACAAACGTGCAGCGGGAGGCACGTTTGCGGTTTGCTACAAACCTCAAACCGCCGGTGTGCACCGGCCCATTGAAATACATTAGCCAAGCGGATTTACAGGCAGATGCAGCCGGTGGATCGCATCCAAATCCGCTCGGTGTGCACTAGGCCTAAGACTTTATAACGTGCGACCATAACATCCCACTGTGAGGGCTAAGACACACCACAAAAGCTCCCCAAACGCTAGGGGTTTCAAAAGCTTTTCCCAATGTAATGCTATGAGGTTTTTTACAAAACCTCATCGCCCCAGTGTGCATAGACACATAGGATAACATTAGCAGGAGGTTTCAAAAATTCAAAACGCTCAGAAAAACTCCTCTGGTGTGCTCCAGGCCTAAGGCCACATACACACATCAGACTATAGTCTTTGGAAAATGAAAGATCACAGACCAATCTTACCACCCTTCATGTAGTATAAGAGCCATACTCTACACAGTCTTTTCTATGAAGCTGAACTCCCCATCAGAAAATAATCTTTGCAAGATGCTGCACACACAGATGCTGTACAGACACAAAAGATCAGTATCTGCAAAAGATCTGTTCCTGCCAAAAATCCATTCCTGCAAATTGCAATGATAGTCTATGAGATCTGCAGATCATCATACACACATGATTTAACTGACATTCATCTGCAGATCTGCAGATCTGAAAATCCATCCTGGTGGATCTGATCTGCAGATGAATGTCAGTTAAATCATGTGTGTATGATGATCTGCAGATCTCATAGACTATCATTGCAATTTGCAGGAATGGATTTTTGGCAGGAACAGATCTTTTGCAGATACTGATCTTTTGTGTCTGTACAGAATCTGTGTGTGCAGCATCTTGCAAAGGTTTTTTCCTGATGTGGAGTTCAGCTCCATAGAAAAGACTGTGTAGAGTATGGCTCTTATACTACAGGAAGGGTGGTAAGATTGGTCCGTGATCTTTCATTTTCCAAAGACTATGGTCTGATGTCTGTATGTGGCCTAAGTCTGGGTGAATGCAGATCAAGAGTTCTCAGTCAAGTGTGACTTCCCTTTAACTGCTATGGATGGTCAAGGAGATGCTAATAATTCCAGCTTGCATGCACATTGAAATCAAATAGTATAAGGGCTCATTCACACTAGAGGCGTTTTTGCCCAAATTTAACCTCGGACTTTTTTTTCAAAAATGTGCTTACACCATTATTCTCTATGAGACAGTTCACATCTGCCTCAATGGAAGGTGTACGGAAAACGCAAATGCTCGCAAATTCGATTGCGTTTTCAAGAATAAATACAATGTATTTGTTCTTTTCCGGATCAAAGAGTTCACTTCCTGACTGACGTCTGGAAGTGAAAAAACGTAATCGCTCTGCAAAACCGCTTAGAAAAGCGGTTCAAAAAAAGAATTCAGCGGGCAGGTAATCGCCGGGAATCAGAATGAAAAATCGCATTAAAAAACGCCAAACGTGGACAGACGTGTGGATAAAACACAATAATGTGAACAAGGCCTGAAACTTAGGATTAGTTTCAAGTTGCATACACTTTGCATGCAAACTAAAATTATTAGCAATTCATTGACCAGGCCAATCATTTTGAGTTGATGCAAATGTTATTTAATGAAAAAAATTTCAGCTTAAAAATTGACTGAGGCCTGGAACCCACTACAAAGTGCTATCGCTAATCGCAATTGCTAGTGCTTTTAATGAGTATTTTGTGATTTCAAGCGTGATTTCAGAGCGTTTTCTGGCAATTTTGGTAGCGATTTTAAAAAGTGTAAGCATTTTGCCAACGATTGTGTAGCAATTTGCGATTAGCGTATTTAGTTCTGATTGGTCCTTTCAATTAATTTAAATTTTTTACAGTGTGCGATAATTTAAAAACGCTAGCAAAATCGCTCTGTATAGAGATTCCATATCGAATATGCCAGCGTTTATATACTTTACATTGCAGAAACACTAACTCAAAAATGCTGCATGTCCTGCATTTGAGATTTTGCTAACTGCAATTGCTCCAGTGGAATTTGGCGTTTAGGCCTCTTTTCCATGGACATTTGAGCTGTGTGCTCAGCAAGCAGTTGCCAGGCAGCAGTGAGCAGTTACCAGGCAGCAGTGAGAGTTTGTGAGAGTTTGAGAGGCATTTCACTGCCTATCAACAGTCCATGGAAAAGAGGCCTTAGGGAAATCGCTAGCATTTTGAATTGCTCCCTAAACACTCAAACAAACATTTTAGTGGGTTCCAGCCCTAAGGCCTCTTTTCCACGGACTGTTGATAGGCAGTGAAATGCCTCTCAAACTCTCACAACTTCTTGCTGCTGCCTGATAATTGCCCACTGCTGCCTGGCAACTGCTCACTGCTGCCTGGTAACTGATTGCCGAGCACACAGCTCAACAGTCCATGGGAAAGAGGCCTTAAGGTGCGTACACACATGCGACTATAGTCGTTTGTAACGATCGTTCCCCGATCTTTACCAACGACGATCGTTACAAAAAACGAACCACCGACTATTAAGGCAAACGATGAACGAGCCAAATCGCTACAAAAGAAAGTTCTGTCTCGGCGGATTTTAACCAACGACGATCGTTTGCAAAAGTAGTACATCGTTGGAAACGGTCGTTCGTACTAGGCTTGACATGCGCATTTCACTATTTCTCTGTGAAACTTTTCAATTTTATGCGCAGGCGCAATAGTTGCTTTACGTGATGTAACGTTCGTTCTAACGATCAGATCGTTACACACCTTTTAAAACTATCTTTACTTAGGTCGTTCTTTCATCAATTAAAAGTTCGTTCGTCGTTCTCAACGAACGATCGTTGTCGCATGTGTGTACGTAGCATTAGGCCTTAGTCCGTGGCCTAAGGCAGGACAGAGCTTAGGCCTCAGTCCTGCTGGGTACACACATAACATAACATGAAAGGCTGCGTTTTATGTCATGTGCATTTTTTTTTTTGTGTGTGTGCGTTTTTTTTTAGCATTTTTGCTGCATTTTTATTGCTTTTTTTTGTGCGTTTGTGTTAGCGTTTTTTAACTACAGATGCATTTTTCAAGAATCTTGCATGCTTTTCATTATGTGCGTTTTTTATGCATTTTTGCATATTATGCAACAAAATCAGTGTTTTTGAAAATGCACGCATATAAAGTGCATATGCGTTTTTCCTGCGGCCCATAGACTTCCATTAGTGTCAAAACGCAGCATTTTCCGCAATGCTAGAGTTTCTGCTAAGTGTGCACCTAGCCTGTGAGGGTGGGCTGGAGACTGCAGTAAAGAAGTTAAAAGCCACATTAAATGGCTCATGATGTATAAGCTCCCAAGACAGCTACAGGAAAAGATGTGCGCTTCAGTGACATTTAGTTGTATGTATGTTAAGCTCTAATTGTTTTTTGCTTTTTGTACATAAGACCAGTTTTACACTTGAGGCAAGCATAGCGGTGTAAGGCTCTGCCCCCACGCATCACATTGAAACGCCAGAAAGATGATATCATATGACCCTGCGGCAGAATGCACCAACAGGGTCATATGCATAGTGATCCCCCCTCCCCCACCCCCTGCACACCCCTTGCACGCTCCCCACACTTCCTTTGCAGCCTATCGTCACCCCTCACCCAGTTACATAACCACTGCTGGACAGGAAGTGCATCACTGGGATTCCCAGTTTCCCCCTCATATTTGCATTGTTCCGGGTATGTGCGCCACCAACGTATATAAAGTTTCTGCATTCCCCATTGCCTTACATGCATTCGGTCGCCGTGAAGATGCAATGGTAACGCACTGTTGACTTTGCGACAGGTCGGCAATGATTTGGATACTTCTGGCGCAACGGGACAGATGGATTTCTGGTGCAACACGAGTGTACTAGGCCCATACACTTTATTTGCTGTTGCGGTACCATGCATGCAGAAAGGGTAACGCAATGCAAAAAAAAAAAAAAAAAAAGATCTAAGTGTAAAAGGGGCCTAAAAGTTTAGACACCATACAAATACTTTCTTTACAGCAAATTATCACAGATTATTTTGAAATGCATTATATATGCATTTAAAAAAATTTAATTTTACTGTTGAATGTTTTGTAAGAGGATATTTAGCAAAGCATTTTATAAAATAATAATAATCCAAAGATTTGTATAGCGCTCAAAGGGCTTGATTCACTGAAGCGTGCTAAGTGTTAGCATGCCAGTGAAAAGCCCCTTAGCACATGCAAACTGGCTTTGCACGCGCTAATATGCGTGCAAAAGTTTGGGCATGCAAAGTTTAGCGCTATTTGGTGCATGCGAAATGTCGCACCGGTGCAAGCGAAACGTTGCGCCGTCTGTGTGAAAAATAGCCTAAATTGAGACTTCCGGTTCCGGCGCCCACATGGAAGCTGCGGAGGAGAAGAGCTCCGGCTGACTGTGAGCCTGTAACCCCTGATAGGACCAACTAATCGTCCACCAGTGCTCCTAAACTAGGCGAACAGCATCGCCGCACTCTTGCGGGTCTGCCACAAGTCGCATGGACCGGTACCTGACGCGCTCCACCACCGCAGAACAAAGCGAAGCAGGCCCAAGAAAAACTAAGATGGCGGGCGGCAAGTCAGCAAGCGGCAGCACACCAGCTCGCCAAAGGGAGAGGAGACATACACCATCCTCACAACGGGAGTATTCAGACTGCGACTCGGATGGAAGCAGATCCACATACAGGGGTAAGGATGCGGATTTTAATATAAACTACAAGAAGCTGGCAGCCGAGGTAGGGAAGGCCCTCGCCCCTGACATACAAGCTACCATTGAGAAAGCTATGGCCAACTCCCTTAGAGCCCTCAGGAAAGACCTGGCTGACCAAAAAGGGCAACTGACAGAGGCGGAAAAGAGACTGAGCACTTGTGAGGATGACCTGAATGCCGCTAATAAACGAATTGAAACTCTGCAGCACGACAACTCAGTAGCCTACTCCAGAATAGAAGATCTAGAAAATAGATCGCGCAGAAACAATCTATGCATTGTGGGGATACCAGAGGAGATTAAGCCAGAGCAACTACAAGCCTTATGCGCAGCCGAAATACCTTCACTACTGGGCCTGCCTGGCCCATTAACAGTGGAAAGAACACACCGTGTGGGCCCGCCAAAACCCAAGGGTAAACAAAACACCCCCCGCATGGTGATGGCGCGCTATCTAGATTACGCAGACAAAGTTTCTCTCCTGGCTGCCTACAGAGCACAAGCACAAGATCTAACGATCCATGACTCTACAGTTCGTTTATTCAATGACTTTTCTGCTGAGGTGTCACAGAAACGAAAGGCGTTCTCAACGGTCTGTAACTCACTGTATAGCAAGAGCCTAAAGTTCGCTCTCATGCACCCTGCAGTGCTCAAGGTAACTGACCATGAAAATAAAATCCACACCTTTCAGACACCTGGCGAAGTGCAGTCCTTTTTAAAGCACTATACTCCAAGTTCAGACGAAGCCCCACCTAGCCCCAAAGATGTGGCCTGATCACCTGAGTCGCAGCCACAACGGAATTATTACGGGCAAAGACATATAAAGATCCCATTTCTTTCTCTTTCTTCCATTATTATTACCTTTTTTTCGGAATTCAAGAACCTCAGGAACTTCTCCCTTTAAAAGACAGAGATACTCAGAATGGTTCTATTTCCTTTCATATAAGAGTTACAATACATGCTTTTTGCCTGTCTTTCCTGTTTATACTCTACCCATGTTCCCAGGTTGGGGTGAATGTTTTTTTCTCACGAATACATGTTTATTAGTTAGCCATAATTTACTGTTACTGCCGCATAATTGTAAGTATAGCAATGGTCCTCCGGGGGAAACAGGACCCACGTATAGGTCTTCGGAGCGGCTGGTTTAGAGTTTGGTGCGGGGAAGAAGAGAAGTCCTTTTTGCAAATATTTGCTAAGGGTAGAAATGGTTTGGGGGAATGTTATAGGGGGGAAGGGTAAGGGAGGGGATAGGACTGGGGAACTTCTCTCTTGGTGTGCTACGTATGTCTGTAACGTTGTAAAAAATGGAGCTGCAACACGATTTCTCCTGATGAGTGGAATTACATAATAGGAAAATTATTTCATGGAATGTTAAGGGTCTACAGACTCCTGAAAAAAGATCCCAGGTAATAAGGCATCTGGGCAAATTTAAGCCCGATCTCTGCTTACTGCAGGAAACCCAACTAAAAGCCGAACAGTTCAAACTAATGCAGAAATTCTGGGTAGGAGCTAGTGTTGGGCGAACACCTGGATGTTTGGGTTCGCGAACGTTCGCCGAACATGTCCGCGATGTTCGGGTGTTCGCGCCGAACTCCGAACATAATGGAAGTCAATGGGGACCCGAACTTTTGTGCTTTCTAAAGCTTCCTTACATGCTACATACCCCAAATTTGCAGGGTATGTGCACCTTGGGAGTGGGTACAAGAGGAAAAAAAATTTGAAAAAGAGCTTATAGTTTTTGAGAAAATTGATTGTAAAGTTTGAAAGGAAAAACTGTCTTTTAAATGTGGAAAATGTCATGTTTCTTTGCACAGGTAACATGCTTTTTGTCGCCACGCAGTCATAAATGTAATACAGATAAGAGGTTCCAGGAAAAGGGACCGGTAACGCTAACCCAACACCAGCAGCAGCACACGTGATGGAACAGGAGGAGGGCGGCGCAGGAGGAGAAGGCCACGCTTTGAGACACAACCTAGGCCTTGCATGAGGACAAGAAGCGTGCGGATAGCAATGCTTTTTGCCGCCATGCAGTCATAAATGTAATACAGATAAGAGGTTCCGTAACAAGGGACCGGCAACGCTAACCCAGCAGCAGCACACGTGATGGAACAGGAGGAGGTGCAGGAGGAGAAGGCCACGCTTTTTGAGACGCAACCCAGGCCTTGCATGAGGACAAAAAGCGTGCGGATATAACAATGCTTTTTGCCGCCATGCAGTCATAAATGTAATACAGATGAGAGGTTCAATAAACAGGGACCGGAAACGCTAACCCAGCAGCAGCACACGTGATGGAACAGGAGGAGGCGCAGGAGGAGAAGGCCACGCTTTTTAAGACGCAACCCAGGCCTTGCATGAGGACAAAAAGCGTGCGGATATAGCAATGCTTTTTGCCGCCATGCAGTCATAAATGTAATACAGATGAGAGGTTCAATAAACAGGGACCGGCAACGCTAACCCAGCAGCAGCAGCAGCACACGTAATGGAACAGGAGGAGGCGCAGGAGGAGAAGGCCACGCTTTTTGAGACACAACAACCCAGGCCTTGCATGAGGACAAAAAGCGTGCGGATATAGCAATGCTTTTTGCCGCCATGCAGTCATAAATGTAATACAGATAAGAGGTTCCGTAACAAGGGACCGGCAACGCTAACCCAGCAGCAGCACACGTGATGGAACAGGAGGAGGCGCAGGAGGAGAAGGCCACGCTTTTTGAGACACAACAACCCAGGCCTTGCATGAGGACAAAAAGCGTGCGGATATAGCAATGCTTTTTGCCGCCATGCAGTCATAAATGTAATAAAGATGAGAGGTTCAATAAACAGGGACCGGAAACGCTAACCCATCACAGATGGTCATTGTTCATGTTACTTGGTTGGGGTCCAGGAGTGTTGCGTAGTCGTTTCCAATCCAGGATTGATTCAAGCAGTTTTGGAACAGTGTGTTTGTACCGTGGATCCAGAAGGGTATAAACCCAGTAATTGGTGTTGTCCTGAATGCGCACAATGCGTGGGTCGCATTCAATGCAGTCTAGCATGAATTGAGCCATGTGTGCCAGAGTCCTGCCAGAACCATCATCATCCTCTTGTGGGTGTTGTGATTGTTGTGATGCATCATAGTCGTCACCTTCTTCCTGGTCTGCTTCTGCTGACCATTCGCGCTGAATTGTGGAAGTCCAACGTGCACCGCTCTGGCCCTCGTCAGTGGTGGCATGAAATTCCTGCTCCAACTCCAGCTGTTCCTCCTCCTCTTCTTCGTCATAGCTGCTGGGGCCAGCATTTCCTGAGGCAGATGGCCTGATGTTGGTACCATCACGCTGATCGTTTTCTCCTTCAGATTCCCCCAGTTGTATCATGACAGCTTGATTTTCAACATTGACCTCTTCAGTAAACACAGCAGTGGTATGGTAATGCTGACTGAAGAGTTGTCACTGCTCACAAGCAACGTGGATTGCTCAAAATTTTGGAGGACTTGGCAGAGGTCCAACATGTTGGCCCAATCGGATCCACAGAAGCTTGGCAGCTGTCCGGATGCGCCTCGGTACTGCGCCGTCATGTACTGGACCACTGAACTATTCTGCTCGCAAAAGCGGGCTAGCATGTGCAGCGTAGAATTCCAGTGCGTAGGGACATCACACAGCAAGCGATGGTGGGGGAGATTGAAGCGCTCCTGCATCTTGGCGAGTGCCCCCGAAGCAGTACTGGAATTTCTACAATGTTTGGCCACTCGTCGCACCTTCAACAGAAGATCGGCCACGCCTGGGTATGTCCTCAGGAACCGCTGAACTACTAGGTTCATCACGTGCGCCAGGCAAGGGATGTGTGTCAGCTTAGCCAACCTTAAAGCGCGAATGAGATTACTCCCATTATCACACACAACCATGCCCGGTTTCAGGTCCAGCGGTGCCAGCCACAAATCCGTCTGTTCCTTTATTCCCCTCCAAATTTCCTCCCCTGTGTGCTGCTTATCCCCAAGGCAGATCAGCTTCAGCAACGCTTGCTGACGCATGCCAACAGCTGTGCTGCACTGCTTCCACGATCCTACTGCTGCTGGGTTAGCGTTTCCGGATGAGGTACAGCTTTGAGATGCGTTGGAGGAGAAGGAGTCAGAGAGGTAGGTGCTGCTGTTGTTATCCAGTGGGAGGGACGGCGGTGCAGCTGTTTGCGGCGTGGGCAACACCCGCACCGTAGCAGGTGAGGAATCGCTGCCAGGCTCCACAAGGTTCACCCAGTGCGCGGTAAGGGAGATGTATCGACCCTGGCCGAACGCACTCGTCCAGGTGTCAGTGGTGAGGTGAACCTTGCAGGCAACGGTATTCTTCAAGCTTCGGGTTATTTTGCTGACCACGTGCTCATGCAACTCAGGCACTGCAGAGTGTGCAAAGTGGTAGCGGCTGGGAACCACGTAATGTGGGATGGCCACTGACATCATGCCCTTAAAGCTGTTTGTCTCCACCACTCGATATGGCAGCATTTCGCAGGCCAGAAGCTTGGCTATGCTGGCTGTTAGTGCCACGGCCCGGGGGTCATTTGCTGGCAATTTCCTCTTGCGCTCAAACATCTCCGAGACAGACAACTGAACCGTAGGGCTGCACACTGACAGGCTGTTGGTTGTTGTGTTTGATGAACACTGGGAGACCTCAAGAGCACTAGTCCGGAAAGTGACAGTGTCAGCGTCGTCTGATGTTTGTGAATGTTGTGAACCACGCAATGGCTGGGCTACTGTTGCTGCTGAGGTGGGTCTGGTGGTGAATCTGGTGACCCCAAGGGAGGCAGTGTTGCTGGTACCCTGTTCTGCCACGTTTGCCCACAGAGTGGGATGTTTGGATAGCATGTGGCGGCTCATGCTGGTGGTGGAGAGGTTGTTAATACTTTTCCCCCTGCTCAGGCGGGTCTTGCACACCTTGCAAATCGCCATGGTACCATCCTCAGTGCAGTCTTCAAAGACAGCCCAGACTTTGGAGCACCTGCCTTGCTGGCGATTTCTGTTTGCGCCTCTTTTGCGTCTCAAAGGAACTTCCACGCTTGTGGTGCCTGAAATTTCGCACCGCCTACCTTGTGGCACAAGGCGAACTCGTGCAGCAGTGGGTTCTTCAACAGACTCATCTGTGCTGCTACGACGGCGATGTTCTCCTTCACATACAAAATCTGGGTCTGTGTCCACATTGTCCATACCCCCCTCTTCCATCTCCTCAAACTCGTCATATGTCATTGTGGGGGGCCGCCGCCGTGGAGTAGAGCTCCCCAGAACAACCTCTGCACAGCTCACTCCAACGTCGTCTTCCAGATCTTCTCGGCCGACCTCCTGCAATTGCAACCCCTCCTGCCCAACTTGCTCTGGCATTTGGGTTTCAAAGTCCTCGGACTCGCCTTGTATTTCAGTGCGCGGTGCATTTCCCACAGTTAATGGTTGTGAATCAGGGCACAACATTTCTGGCTGTTCCATTGACCTTTGAAAGGTAGAAGTTTGTTGGGCTGGGAATAGCTCCTGCAAATACCCCATTGTGTCCTGAGGTAATTCTTCGGACTGGTTATCTGGCAGTTGTGTGCATGGTGTCGCTGCCGGTTGTGTCAGCTTTGTGCCCACTGGCTCCTTGTAACTGGCTGAGGACTCGGACCTCGTGCGTGATGTGCTGGTGCTGCTTAACCCACTGCTGGACGCTTGAGAGGTCATCCAAGTAATTATCTGGTCCTGTTCTTTCGGATTTGTGAGGGTTGTTGTCCTGGACAACATGGGCGGTATTGAGTGGGTTTTCTTGGGTGCTCCCCTGTGGCCTGAACGTGAACCGTCAGGGGAAACACCTCTTCCCTTGCCCCTCCCTCTTTCACCGGATTTCTTCCTCATTTCACTTATCCTTAAAGTACACGCTGACTGGCAGCAGTACAGTGGCAGTACAGAAATGCTATACAGTGGTGGGTGAGCGGTGTACCACTATTCCCAGCAGCGATACAGAGCACAATGCTATACAGTGGCGGGTGAGCGGTTTACTACCGTTCCCAGCAGACACAGAGTGGCAGTAAACACAATGCTATATAGTGCTGGGTGAGCGGTGTACACAGAGTGGCAGTAAACACAATGCTATATAGTGTGGGTGAGCGAGCGGTGTACTACTGTTCCCAGCAGCGACACAGAGCACAATGCTATACAGTGGTGGGTGAGCGGTGTACCACTATTGCCAGCAGCGACACAGAGCACAATGCTATACTGTGGCGGGTGAGCGGTGTACTACTGTTCCCAGCAGACACAGAGTGGCAGTAAACACAATGCTATAGAGTGTGGGTGAGCGGTATACTACTGTTCCCAGCAGCGAGTCAGAGCACAATGCTATACAGTGGTGGGTGAGCGGTGTACCACTATTCCCAGCAGCAACACAGAGCACAATGCTATACAGTGGCAGGTGAGTGGTGTACTACTGTT